>NW_028255727.1:0-54105 GCF_964263255.1 Lissotriton vulgaris | reverse complement strand
AAGTAAACAAGCATTGGAAATGCAATAGGGCTCGCATTAGGGAAGTTTGAGCTATTGGTGTTATAAATTAATTTTTTTTATTTGTGTTTTTTTTAATAGCTAAATTAATAGCTTTGTCACTTACAATGCCAATAGTTATAACTTTCACAAATGTGACACCTAAAGCATGTGTAATGCAACATGTTTTGTATTTACGTGACTTAGATGTATTGATATTACAAATAACAATGGCTTTTAATTTTTTTAAATAATTAATACTTAAATAATTTATTTAATTTGTAATGGCAATAGCTTAAACTTTTGTAAATAACATTTGTGAAGATTATGTTCAGTGTTTTTTATTGTGACGAAAATCCAAGAACAGAAGTGAAATATTAACATCTTTTTGTGATTTGTAATAAAGCATGAAAGCATGAAAACAGCTTGAAACATTGAAAGAACATATTTGAACCAGTGATGCTGTGGTTGCGCTGAGTGATGCTGTGGTGGTGCTGAGTGGTGTGTGCATCGGTGGAGCTGTTTGGTGGGTGCATTGGTGGAGCTTAGTTGGAGCATCGGTGGAGCTGTGTGGTGGGTGCATCGGTGGAGCTGTGTGGTGGGTGCCTCGTCGGAGCTGTGTGGTGGGTGCATCGGTGGAGCTGTGTGGTTGGTGCATCGGTGGAGCTTTGTGGTGGGTGCCTCGGTGGAGGTGTGTGGTGGGTGCCTCGGTGGAGATGGGTGCTGGGTGCATCAGTGGATCTGGGTGGTGGGTGCATTGGTGGAGCTGTGTGGTGGGTGCATCGGTGGAGCTGTGTGGTGGGTGCATCGGTGGAGCTTAGTGGGTGCATTGGTGGAGCTGTGTGGTGGGTGCATCGGTGGAGCTTAGTTGGTGCATCGGTGGAGCTGTGTGGTGGGTGCCTCGGTGGAGATGTGTGGTGAGTGCCTCGGCGGAGCTTTGTGGTGGGTGCCTCAGCGGATCTGTGTGGTGGGTGTATCTGTGGAGCTGTGTGGTGGGTGCCTTGGTGGAGCTGTGTGGTGGGTGCATCAGTGGAGCTGTGTGGTGGGTGCCTTGGAGCTGTATGGTGGGTGCTTCGGTGGAGCTGTGTGGTGGGTGCATCGGTGGAGCTGTGTGGTGGGTGCATCAGTGGAGCTGTGTGGTGGGTGCATCAGTGGAGCTGTGTAGGTGGTGCTGTGTGGTGGGTGCATCGGTGGAGCTGTGTCGGTGGAGCTGTGTGGTGGCTGCATCGGTGGAGCTGTGTGGTGGCTGCATCGGTGGAGCTGTGTGGTGGGTGCATCGGTGGAGCTGTGTGGTGGGTGCCTTGGTGGAGCTGTATGGTGGGTGCCTCGGTGGAACAGTGTGGTGGGTGCCTCGGTGGAGCTGTGTGGTGGGTGCATCGGTAGAGCTGTGTGGTGGGTGCATCTGTGGAGCTGTGTCGGTGGAGCTGTGTGGTGGCTGCATCGGTGGAGCTGTGTGGTGGCTGCATCGGTGGAACTGTGTGGTGGGTGCATTGGTGGAGCTGTGTGGTGGGTGCATTGGTGGAGCTGTGTGGTGGGTGCATTGGTGGAGCTGTGTGGTGGGTGCATCGATGGAGCTGTGTGGTGGGTGCATCGGTGGAGCTGTGTGGTGGGTGCATCGGTGGAGCTGTGTGGTGGGTGCATCAGTGGAGCTGTGTAGGTGGAGCTGTGTGGTGGGTGCCTTGGTGGAGCTGTATGGTGGTTGCCTCGGTGGAGCTGTGTGGTGGGTGCATCTGTGGAGCTGTGTCGGTGGAGCTGTGTGGTGGCTGCATCGGTGGAGCTGTGTGGTGGCTGCATCGGTGGAGCTGTGTGGTGGGTGCATCGGTGGAGCTGTGTGGTGGGTGCATCGGTGGAGCTGTGTGGTGGGTGCATCTGTGGAGCTGTGTGGTGGGTGCATCTGTGGAGCTGTGTGGTGGGTGCATCTGTGGAGCTGTGTGGTGGGTGCATCGGTGGAGCTGTGTGGTGGGTGCATCGGTGGAGCTGTGTGGTGGGTGCAACGGTGGAGCTGTGTGGTGGGAGCATCGGTGGAGCTGTGTGGTGGGTGCATCGGTGGAGCTGTGTGGTGGGTGCATCGGTGGAGCTGTGTGGTGGGTGCATCGGTGGAGCTGTGTGGTGGGTGCATCGGTGGAGCTGTGTAGGTGGAGCTGTGTGGTGGGTGCCTTGGTGGAGCTGTATGGTTGGTGCCTCGGTGGAACTGTGTGGTGGGTGCATCGGTGAAGCTGTGTGGTGGGTGCATCGGTGGAGCTGTGTGGTGGGTGCATCGGTGGAGCTGTGTGGTGGGTGCATCGGTGGAGCTGTGTCGGTGGAGCTGTGTGGTGGGTGCATCGGTGGAGCTGTTTAGGTGGAGCTGTGTTGTGGGTGCATCGGTGGAGCTGTGTGGTGGGTGCCTCGGTGGAGCTGTATGGTGGGTGCTTTGCTGGAGCTGTGGGGTGGGTGCATCGGTGGAGCTGTGGCGTGGGTGCATCAGTGGAGCTGTGTGGTGGGTGCATCAGTGGAAATGTGTGGTGGGGGCATCGGTGGAGCTGTGTGGTGAGTGCATCGGTGGAGCTGTGTGGTGAGTGCATCGGTGGAGCTTAGTGGGTGCATTGGTGGAGCTGTGTGGTGGGTGCATCGGTGGAGCTGTGTGGTGGGTGCATCAGTGGAGCTGTGTCAGTGGAGCTGTGTGGTGGCTGCATCACTGGAGCTGTGTGATGGGTGCATCGGTGGAGCTGTTTGGTGGGTGCATCGGTGGAGCTGTGTAGTGGGTGCCTCGGTGGAGCTGTGTGGTGGGTGCATCTGTGGAGCTGTGTGGTGGGTGCTTTGGTGGAGCTGTGTGGTGGGTGCATCTGTGGAGCTGTGTGTTGGGTGCCTCGGTGGAGCCGTGTGGTGGGTGCATCTGTGGAGCTGTGTGGTGGGTGCATCTGTGGAGCTGTGTGGTGGGTGCATCTGTGGAGCTGTGTGGTGGGTGCATCGGTGGAGCTGTGTGGTGGGTGCATCGGTGGAGCTGTCTAGTGGGTGCATCGGTGGAGCTGTGTGGTGGGTGCATCGGTGGAGCTGTGTGGTGGGTGCATCGGTGAAGCTCTGTAGGTGGAGCTGTGTGGTGGGTGCCTTGGTGGAGCTGTGTGGTGAGTGCATCGGTGGAGCTTAGTGGGTGCATTGGTGGAGCTGTGTGGTGGGTGCATCGGTGGAGCTGTGTGGTGGGTGCATCGGTGGAGCTGTGTGTTGAGTGCCTCAGTGGAGCTGTGTGGTGGGTGCATCGGTGGAGCTGTGTGGTGGGTGCATCGGTGGAGCTGTGTGGTGGGTGCATCTGTGGAACTGGGTGGTGGGTGCATCTCTGGAGCTGTGTGGTGGGTGCATCTGTGGAGCTGTGTGGTGGGTGCATCTGTGGAGCTGTGTGGTGGGTGCATCGGTGGAGCTGTGTGGTGGGTGCATCGGTGGAACCGTGTGGTGGGTGACTCAGTGGAGCTGTGTGGTGGGTGCATCTGTGGAGCTGTGTGGTGGGTGCATCGGTGGAGCTGTGTGGTGGGTGCATCGGTGGAGCTGTGTGGTGGGTGCATCGGTGGAGCTGTGTGGTGAGTGCATCGGTGGAGCTTAGTGGGTGCATTGGTGGAGCTGTGTGGTGAGTGCATCGGTGGAGCTTAGTTGTTGCATAGGTGGAGCTGTGTGGTGAATCCATCGGTGTAGCTGTGTGGTGGGTGCCTCGGCGGAGCTGTGTGGTGGGTGCCTCGGCGGAGCTGTGTAGTGGGTGCCTCGGCGGAGCTGTGTGGTGGGTGCCTCGATGGAGCTGTGTGGTGGGTGCATCGGTGGAGCTGTGTGGTGGGTGCATCGGTGGAGCTGTGTGGTGGGTGCATTGGTGGAGCTGTGTGGTGGGTGCCTCGGTGGGGCTGTGTGGTGAGTGCCTCGGTGGAGCTGTGTGGTGAGTGCCTTGGTGGAGCTGTGTGGTGGGTGCATCGGTGGAGCTGTGTGGTGGGTGCATCGGTGGAGCTGTGTAGGTGGAGCTGTGTGGTGGGTGCATCGGTGGAGCTGTGTAGGTGGTGCTGTGTGGTGGGTGCATCGGTGGAGCTGGGTGGTGGTTGCATCGGTGGAGCTGTGTAGGTGGAGCTGTGTGGTGGGTGCCTCGGTGGAGCTGTGTGGTGGGTGCATCGGTGGAGCTGTGGGGTGGGTGCATCGGTGGAGCTGTGTGATGGGTGCATCGGTGGAGCTGTGTGGTGGGGGCATCTGTGGAGCTGTGTGGTGGGTACATCGGTGGAGCTGTGTGGTGAGTGCATCGGTGGAGCTTAGTGGGTGCATTGGTGGAGCTGTGTGGTGGGTGCATCAGTGAGCTGTGTGGTGGGTGCATCGGTGGAGCTGTGTTGTGGGTGCATCTGTGGAGCTGTGTGGTGGGTGCCTCTGTGGAGCTGTGTGGTGGGCGCTCTGTGGAGATGTGTGGTGGGTGCCTCGGTGGAGCTGTCTGGTGGGTGCATTGGTGGAGCTGTGTGGTGGGTGCATCGGTGGAGCTGTGCGGTGGGTGCGTCAGTGGAGCTGTGCGGTGGGTGCATCGGTGGAGCTGTGTGGTGGTTGCATCAGTGGAGCTGTGTGGTGGGTGCATCGGTGGAGCTGTGTCGGTGGAGCTGTGTGGTAGGTGCATCGGTGGAGCTGTGTCGGTGGAGCTGTGTGGTGGTTGCATCAGTGGAGCTGTGTGTTGGGTCCATCTTTGAAGCTGTGTGGTGGGTGCCTCGATGGAGCTGTGTGGTGGGTGCATCGGTGGAGCTGTGTGGTGGGTGCATCGGGGGAGCTGTGTGGTGGGTGCATAGGTGGAGCTGTATGGTGGGTGCCTCGGTGGAGCTGTATGGTGGGTGCATCGGTGGAGCTGTGTGGTGGGTGCATCGGTGGAGCTATGTGGTGGGTGCATCGGTGGAGCTATGTGGTGGGTGCATTGGTGGAGCTGTGTCGGTGGAGCTGTGTGGTGGGTGCATCAGTGGAGCCTTGTGGTGGGTGCATCGGTGGAGCTATGTGGTGGGTGCATTGGTGGAGCTGTGTCGGTGGAGCTGTGTGGTGGCTGCATCGCTTGACCTGTGTGGTGGGTGCATCTGTGAAGCTGTGTGGTGGGTGCATTGGTGGAGCTGTGTGGTGGGTGCCTCTGTGGAGCTGTGTGGTGGGTGCCTCTGTGGAGCTGTGTGGTGGGTGCCTCTGTGGAGCTGTGTGGTGGGTGCCTCTGTGGAGCTTTGTGGTGGGTGCATTGGTGGAGCTGTGTGGTGGGTGCATCGGTTGAGCTGTGTGGTGGGTGCCTCTGTGGAGCTGTGTGGTGGGTGCATCGGTGGTGGTGGGTGCATCTGTGGAGCTGTGTGGTGGGTGCATCCGTGAAGCTGTGTGGTGGGTGCATCTGTAGAGCTGTGTGGTGGGTGCATCGGTGGAGCTGTGTAGGTAGAGCTGTGTGGTGGGTGCATCGGTGGAGCTGTGTCGGTGGAGCTATGTGGTGGGTGCATCGGTGGAGCTGGGTGGTGGGTGCATCGGTGGAGCTGTGTAGGTGGATGGTGGGTGCATCGGTGGAGCTGTGTCAGTGGAGCTGTGTGGTGGCTGCATCGCTGGAGCTGTGTGATGGGTGCATCGGTGGAGCTGTTTGATGGGTGCATCGGTGGAGCTGTTTGGTGGGTGCATCGGTGGAGCTGTGTAGTGGGTGCCTCGGTGGAGCTGTGTGGTGGGTGCATCTGTGGAGCTGTGTGGTGGGTGCTTCGGTGGAGCTGTGTGGTGGGTGCATCTGTGGAGCTGTGTGTTGGGTGCCTCGGTGGAGCTGTGTGGTGGGTGCCTCGGTGGAGCTGTGTGGTGGGTGCATCTGTGGAGCTGTGTGGTGGGTGCATCTGTGGAGCTGTGTGGTGGGTGCATCTGTGGAGCTGTGTGGTGGGTGCATCAGTGGAGCTGTGTGGTGGGTGCATCGGTGGAGCTGTGTGGTGGGTGCATTAGTGGAGCTGTTTAGTGGGTGCATCGGTGGAGCTGTTTAGTGGGTGCATCGGTGGAGCTGTGTGGTGGGTGCATCGGTGGAGCTGTGTAGGTGGAGCTGTGTGTTGGGTGCCTTGGTGGAGCTGTATGGTGGGTGCCTCAGTGGAGCTGTGTGGTGGGTGCATCGGTGGAGCTGTGTGGTGGGTGCATCGGTGGAGCTGTGTGGTGGGTGCATCGGTGGAGCTGTGTTGGTGGAGCTGTGTGGTGGTTGCATCGGTGGAGCTGGGTGGTGGGTGCATCGGTGGAGCTGGGTAGGTGGAGCTGTGTGGTGGGTGCATGGGTGGAGCTGTGTGGTGGGTGCCTCAGTGGAGCTGTATGGTGGGTGCCTCGCTGGAGCTGTGGGGTGGGTGCATCGGTGGAGCTGTGGGGTGGGTGCATCGATGGAGCTGTGTGGTGGGTGCATCGGTGGAAATGTGTGGTGGGGGCATCGGTGGAGCTGTGTGGTGAGTGCATCGGTGGAGCTTAGTGGGTGCATTGGTGGAGCTGTGTGGTGGGTGCATCGATGGAGCTGTGTGGTGGGTGCATCGGTGGAGCTGTGTAGTGGGTGCCTCGGTGGAGCTGTGTGGTGGGTGCATCTGTGGAGCTGTGTGGTGGGTGCATCGGTGGAGCTGTGTGGTGGGTGCATCGGGGGAGCTGTGTGGTGGGTGCATAGGTGGAGCTGTATGGTGGGTGCCTCGGTGGAGCTGTATGGTGGGTGCATCGGTGGAGCTGTGTGGTGGGTGCATCGGTGGAGCTATGTGGTGGGTGCATCGGTGGGGCTATGTGGTGGGTGCATTGGTGGAGCTGTGTCGGTGGAGCTGTGTGGTGGGTGCATCAGTGGAGCCTTGTGGTGGGTGCATCGGTGGAGCTATGTGGTGGGTGCATTGGTGGAGCTGTGTCGGTGGAGCTGTGTGGTGGCTGCATCGCTTGACCTGTGTGGTGGGTGCATCTGTGAAGCTGTGTGGTGGGTGCATCGGTGGAGCTGTGTGGTGGGTGCCTCTGTGGAGCTGTGTGGTGGGTGCCTCTGTGGAGCTGTGTGGTGGGTGCCTCTGTGGAGCTGTGTGGTGGGTGCCTCTGTGGAGCTTTGTGGTGGGTGCATTGGTGGAGCTGTGTGGTGGGTGCATCGGTTGAGCTGTGTGGTGGGTGCCTCTGTGGAGCTGTGTGGTGGGTGCATCGGTGGTGGTGGGTGCATCTGTGGAGCTGTGTGGTGGGTGCATCCGTGAAGCTGTGTGGTGGGTGCATCTGTAGAGCTGTGTGGTGGGTGCATCGGTGGAGCTGT
Source organism: Lissotriton vulgaris (assembly GCF_964263255.1). Classification (NCBI taxonomy): domain Eukaryota; kingdom Metazoa; phylum Chordata; class Amphibia; order Caudata; family Salamandridae; genus Lissotriton; species Lissotriton vulgaris. The sequence continues at coordinate 46,898 of NW_028255727.1, read as the reverse complement.
GTAGGTAGAGCTGTGTGGTGGGTGCATCGGTGGAGCTGTGTCGGTGGAGCTATGTGGTGGGTGCATCGGTGGAGCTGGGTGGTGGGTGCATCGGTGGAGCTGTGTAGGTGGATGGTGGGTGCATCGGTGGAGCTGTGTCAGTGGAGCTGTGTGGTGGCTGCATCGCTGGAGCTGTGTGATGGGTGCATCGGTGGAGCTGTTTGATGGGTGCATCGGTGGAGCTGTTTGGTGGGTGCATCGGTGGAGCTGTGTAGTGGGTGCCTCGGTGGAGCTGTGTGGTGGGTGCATCTGTGGAGCTGTGTGGTGGGTGCTTCGGTGGAGCTGTGTGGTGGGTGCATCTGTGGAGCTGTGTGTTGGGTGCCTCGGTGGAGCTGTGTGGTGGGTGCCTCGGTGGAGCTGTGTGGTGGGTGCATCTGTGGAGCTGTGTGGTGGGTGCATCTGTGGAGCTGTGTGGTGGGTGCATCTGTGGAGCTGTGTGGTGGGTGCATCAGTGGAGCTGTGTGGTGGGTGCATCGGTGGAGCTGTGTGGTGGGTGCATTAGTGGAGCTGTTTAGTGGGTGCATCGGTGGAGCTGTTTAGTGGGTGCATCGGTGGAGCTGTGTGGTGGGTGCATCGGTGGAGCTGTGTAGGTGGAGCTGTGTGTTGGGTGCCTTGGTGGAGCTGTATGGTGGGTGCCTCAGTGGAGCTGTGTGGTGGGTGCATCGGTGGAGCTGTGTGGTGGGTGCATCGGTGGAGCTGTGTGGTGGGTGCATCGGTGGAGCTGTGTTGGTGGAGCTGTGTGGTGGTTGCATCGGTGGAGCTGGGTGGTGGGTGCATCGGTGGAGCTGGGTAGGTGGAGCTGTGTGGTGGGTGCATCGGTGGAGCTGTGTGGTGGGTGCCTCAGTGGAGCTGTATGGTGGGTGCCTCGCTGGAGCTGTGGGGTGGGTGCATCGGTGGAGCTGTGGGGTGGGTGCATCGATGGAGCTGTGTGGTGGGTGCATCGGTGGAAATGTGTGGTGGGGGCATCGGTGGAGCTGTGTGGTGAGTGCATCGGTGGAGCTTAGTGGGTGCATTGGTGGAGCTGTGTGGTGGGTGCATCGATGGAGCTGTGTGGTGGGTGCATCGGTGGAGCTGTGTAGTGGGTGCCTCGGTGGAGCTGTGTGGTGGGTGCATCTGTGGAGCTGTGTGGTGGGTGCATCGGTGGAGCTGTGTGGTGGGTGCATCGGTGGAGCTATGTGGTGGGTGCATTGGTGGAGCTGTGTCGGTGGAGCTGTGTGGTGGATGCATCAGTGGAGCTGTGTGGTGAGTGCATCGGTGGAGCTATGTGGTGGGTGCATTGGTGGAGCTGTGTCGGTGGAGCTGTGTGGTGGCTGCATCGCTTGACCTGTGTGGTGGGTGCATCTGTGAAGCTGTGTGGTGGATGCATCGGTGGAGCTGTGTGGTGGGTGCCTCTGTGGAGCTGTGTGGTGGGTGCCTCTGTGGAGCTGTGTGGTGGGTGCCTTTGTGGAGCTGTGTGGTGGGTGCCTCTGTGGAGCTTTGTGGTGGGTGCATTGGTGGAGCTGTGTGGTGGGTGCATCGGTTGAGCTGTGTGGTGGGTGCCTCTGTGGAGCTGTGTGGTGGGTGCATCGGTGGTGGTGGGTGCATCTGTGGAGCTGTGTGGTGGGTGCATCCGTGGAGCTGTGTGGTGGGTGCATCTGTAGAGCTGTGTGGTGGGTGCATCTGTGGAGCTGTGTGGTGGGTGCATCGGCGGAGCTGTGTGGTGGGTGCATCTGTGGAGCTGTGTGGTGGGTGCTACAGTTGAGCTGTGTAGTGGGTGCATCTGTGGAGCTGTGTGTTGGGTGCCTCGGTGGAGCTGTGTGGTGGGTGCCTCGGTGGAGCTGTGTGGTGGGTGCATCTGTGGAGCTATGTGGTGGGTGCATTGGTGGAGCTGTGTCAGTGGAGCTGTGTGGTGGGTGCATCAGTGGAGCTGTGTGGTGGGTGCATCGGTGGAGCTATGTGGTTGGTGCATTGGTGGAGCTGTGTCGGTGGAGCTGTGTGGTGGCTGCATCGCTTGACCTGTGTGGTGGGTGCATCTGTGAAGCTGTGTGGTGGGTGCATCGGTGGAGCTGTGTGGTGGGTGCCTCTGTGCAGCTGTGTGGTGGGTGCCTCTGTGGAGCTGTGTGGTGGGTGCCTTTGTGGAGCTGTGTGGTGGGTGCCTCTGTGGAGCTTTGTGGTGGGTGCATTGGTGGAGCTGTGTGGTGGGTGCATCGGTTGAGCTGTGTGGTGGGTTCCTCTGTGGAGCTGTGTGGTAGGTGCATAGGTGGTGGTGGGTGCATCTGTGGAGCTGTGTGGTGGGTGCATCCGTGGAGCTGTGTGGTGGGTGCATCTGTAGAGCTGTGTGGTGGGTGCATCTGTGGAGCTGTGTGGTGGGTGCATCGGTGGAGCTGTGTGGTGGGTGCATCTGTGGAGCTGTGTGGTGGGTGCTTCAGTTGAGCTGTGTAGTGGGTGCATCTGTGGAGCTGTGTGTTGGGTGCCTCGGTGGAGCTGTGTGGTGGGTGCCTCGGTGGAGCTGTGTGGTGGGTGCATCTGTGGAGCTGTGTGGTGGGTGCATCTGTGGAGCTGTGTGGTGGGTGCACTAGTGGAGCTGTTTAGTGGGTGTATCAGTGGAGCTGTTTAGTGGGTGCATCGGTGGAGCTGTGTGGTGGGTGCATCGGTGGAGCTGTGTAGGTGGAGCTGTGTGTTGGGTGCATTGGTGGAGCTGTATGGTGGGTGCCTCAGTGGAGCTGTGTGGTGGGTGCATCGGTGGAGCTGTGTGGTGGGTGCATCGGTGGAGCTGTGTGGTGGGTGCATCGGTGGAGCTGTGTCGGTGGAGCTGTGTGGTGGTTGCATCGGTGGAGCTGGGTGGTGGGTGCATCGGTGGAGCTGGGTAGGTGGAGCTGTGTGGTGGGTGCATCGGTGGAGCTGTTTGGTGGGTGCCTCGGTGGAGCTGTATTGTGGGTGCCTCGCTGGAGCTGTGGGGTGGGTGCATCGGTGGAGCTGTGGGGTGGGTGCATCGATGGAGCTGTGTGGTGGGTGCATCGGTGGAAATGTGTGGTGGGGGCATCGGTGGAGCTGTGTGGTGAGTGCATCGGTGGAGCTGTGTGGTGAGTGCATCGGTGGAGCTTAGTGGGTGCATTGGTGGACCTGTGTGGTGGGTGCATCGATGGAGCTGTGTGGTGGGTGCATCGGTGGAGCTGTTTGGTGGGTGCATTGGTGGAGCTGTGTAGTGGGTGCCTCGGTGGAGCTGTGTGGTGGGTGCATCTGTGGAGCTGTGTGGTGGGTGCATCTGTGGAGCTGTGTGGTGGGTGCATCTGTGGAGCTGTGTGTTGGGTGCTTCGGTGGAGCTGTGTGGTGGGTGCCTCAGTGGAGCTGTGTGGTGGGTGCCTCTGTGGAGCTGTGTGGTGGGTGCATCTGTGGAGCTGTGTGGTGGGTGCATCGGTGGATCTGTGTGGTGGGTGCATCGGGGGAGCTGTGTGGTGGGTGCATAGGTGGAGCTGTATGGTGGGTGCCTAGGTGGAGCTGTATGGTGGGTGCATCGGTGGAGCTGTGTGGTGGGTGCATCTGTGGAGCTGTGTGGTGGGTGCTTCAGTTGAGCTGTGTAGTGGGTGCATCTGTGGAGCTGTGTGTTGGGTGCCTCGGTGGAGCTCTGTTGTGGGTGCCTCGGTGGAGCTGTGTGGTGGGTGCATCTGTGGAGCTGTGTGGTGGGTGCATCTGTGGAGCTGTGGGGTGTGTGCATCTGTGGAGCTGTGTCGTGGGTGCATCTGTGGAGCTGTGTGGTGGGTGCACTAGTGGAGCTGTTTAGTGGGTGTATCAGTGGAGCTGTTTAGTGGGTGCATCGGTGGAGCTGTGTGGTGGGTGCATCGGTGGAGCTGTGTAGGTGGAGCTGTGTGTTGGGTGCCTTGGTGGAGCTGTATGGTGGGTGCCTCAGTGGAGCTGTGTGGTGGGTGCATCGGTGGAGCTGTGTGGTGGGTGCATCGGTGGAGCTGTGTGGTGGGTGCATCGGTGGAGCTGTGTCGGTGGAGCTGTGTGGTGGTTGCATCGGTGGAGCTGGGTGGTGGGTGCATCGGTGGAGCTGGGTAGGTGGAGCTGTGTGGTGGGTGCATCGGTGGAGCTGTGTGGTGGGTGCCTCGGTGGAGCTGTATTGTGGGTGCCTCGCTGGAGCTGTGGGGTGGGTGCATCGGTGGAGCTGTGGGGTGGGTGCATCGATGGAGCTGTGTGGTGGGTGCATCGGTGGAAATGTGTGGTGGGGGCATCGGTGGAGCTGTGTGGTGAGTGCATCGGTGGAGCTGTGTGGTGAGTGCATCGGTGGAGCTTAGTGGGTGCATTGGTGAAGCTGTGTGGTGGGTGCATCGGTGGAGCTGTGTGGTGGGTGCATCGGTGGAGCTGTTTGGTGGGTGCATTGGTGGAGCTGTGTAGTGGGTGCCTCGGTGGAGCTGTGTGGTGGGTGCATCTGTGGAGCTGTGTGGTGGGTGCATCTGTGGAGCTGTGTGGTGGGTGCATCTGTGGAGCTGTGTGTTGGGTGCCTTGTGGAGCTGTGTCGTGGGTGCCTCAGTGGAGCTGTGTGGTGGGTGCCTCTGTGGAGCTGTGTGGTGGGTGCATCTGTGGAGCTGTGTGGTGGGTGCATCTGTGGAGCTGTGTGGTGGGTGCATCGGTGGATCTGTGTGGTGGGTGCATCGGGGGAGCTGTGTGGTGGGTGCATAGGTGGAGCTGTGTGGTGGGTGCCTCTGTGGAGCTGTGTGGTGGGTGCCTCTGTGGAGCTGTGTGGTGGGTGCCTCTGTAGAGTTGTGTGGTGGGTGCCTCTGTGGAGCTCTGTGGTGGGTGCATTGGTGGAGCTGTGTGGTGTGTGTATCGGTTGAGCTGTGTGGTGGGTGCCTCTGTGGAGCTGTGTGGTGGGTGCATCGGTGGTGGTGGGTGCATCAGTGGAGCTGTGTGGTGGGTGCATCCGTGGAGCTGTGTGGTGGGTGCATCTGTGGAGCTGTGTGGTGGGTGCATCTGTGGAGCTGTGTGGTGGGTGCATCGGTGGAGCTGTGTAGGTAGAGCTGTGTGGTGGGTGCATCGGTGGAGCTGTGTCGGTGGAGCTGTGTGATGGGTGCATCCGTGGAGCTGTGTGGTGGGTGCATCCGTGGAGCTGTGTAGGTGGATGGTGGGTGCATCAGTGGAGCTGTGTCAGTGGAGCTGTGTGGTGGCTGCATCGCTGGAGCTGTGTGATGGGTGCATCGGTGGAGCTGTTTGATGGGTGCATCGGTGGAGCCGTTTGGTGGGTGCATCGGTGGAGCTGTGTAGTGGGTGCCTCGGTGGAGCTGTGTGGTGGGTGCATCTGTGGAGCTGTGTGGTGGGTGCTTTGGTGGAGCTGTGTGGTGGGTGCATCTGTGGAGCTGTGTGTTGGGTGCCTCAGTGAAACTGTGTGGTGGGTGCCTCGGTGGAGCTGTGTGGTGGGTGCATCTGTGGAGCTGTGTGGTGGGTGCATCTGTGGAGCTGTGTGGTGGGTGCATCTGTGGAGCTGTGTGGTGGGTGCATCGTTGGAGCTGTGTGGTGGGTGCATCGGTGGAGCTGTGTGGTGGGTGCATCGGTGGAGCTGTTTAGTGGGTGCATCGGTGGAGCTGTTTAGTGTGTGCATCGGTGGAGCTGTGTGGTGGGTGCATCGGTGGAGCTGTGTGGTGGGTGCATCTGTGGAGCTGTGTGGTGGGTGCATCGGTGGAGCTGTGTAGGTAGAGCTGTGTGGTGGGTGCATCCGTGGAGCTGTGTGGTGGGTGCATCTGTGGAGCTGTGTGATGGGTGCATCCGTGGAGCTGGGTGGTGGGTGCATCCGTGGAGCTGTGTAGGTAGAGCTGTGTGGTGGGTGCATCCGTGGAGCTGTGTGGTGGGTGCATCTGTGGAGCTGTGTGATGGGTGCATCCGTGGAGCTGGGTGGTGGGTGCATCCGTGGAGCTGTGTAGGTGGATGGTGGGTGCATCGGTGGAGCTGTGTCAGTGGAGCTGTGTGGTGGCTGCATCGCTGGAGCTGTGTGATGGGTGCATCGGTGGAGCTGTTTGATGGGTGCATCGATGGAGCCGTTTGGTGGGTGCATCGGTGGAGCTGTGTAGTGGGTGCCTCGGTGGAGCTGTGTGGTGGGTGCATCTGTGGAGCTGTGTGGTGGGTGCTTCGGTGGAGCTGTGTGGTGGGTGCATCTGTGGAGCTGTGTGTTGGGTGCCTCGGTGAAACTGTGTGGTGGGTGCCTCGGTGGAGCTGTGTGGTGGGTGCTTCTGTGGAGCTGTGTGGTGGGTGCATCTGTGGAGCTGTGTGGTGGGTGCATCTGTGGAGCTGTGTGGTGGGTGCATCGTTGGAGCTGTGTGGTGGGTGCATCGGTGGAGCTGTGTGGTGGGTGCATCGGTGGAGCTGTTTAGTGGGTGCATCGGTGGAGCTGTTTAGTGGGTGCATCGGTGGAGCTGTGTGGTGGGTGCATCGGTGGAGCTGTGTAGGTGGAGCTGTGTGGTGGGTGCCTTGGTGGAGCTGTATGGTGGGTGCCTCGGTGGAGCTGTGTGGTGGGTGCATCGGTGGAGCTGTGTGGTGGGTGCATCGGTGGAGCTGTGTGGTGGGTGCATCGGTGGCGCTGGGTGGTGGGTGAATCGGTGGAGCTGGGTAGGTGGAGCTGTGTGGTGGGTGCATCGGTGGAGCTGTGTGGTGGGTGCATCTGTGGAGCTGTGTGGTGGGTGCTTCAGTTGAGCTGTGTAGTGGGTGCATCTGTGGAGCTGTGTGTTGGGTGCCTCGGTGGAGCTCTGTGGTGGGTGCCTCGGTGGAGCTGTGTGGTGGGTGCATCTGTGGAGCTGTGTGGTGGGTGCATCTGTGGAGCTGTGTGGTGTGTGCATCTGTGGAGCTGTGTGGTGGGTGCATCTGTGGAGCTGTGTGGTGGGTGCACTAGTGGAGCTGATTTGTGGGTGTATCAGTGGAGCTGTTTAGTGGGTGCATCGGTGGAGCTGTGTGGTGGGTGCATCGGTGGAGCTGTGTAGGTGGAGCTGTGTGTTGGGTGCCTTGGTGGAGCTGTATGGTGGGTGCCTCAGTGGAGCTGTGTGGTGGGTGCATCGGTGGAGCTGTGTGGTGGGTGCATCGGTGGAGCTGTGTGGTGGGTGCATCGGTTGAGCTGTGTCGGTGGAGCTGTGTGGTGGTTGCATCGGTGGAGCTGGGTGGTGGGTGCATCGGTGGAGCTGGGTAGGTGGAGCTGTGTGGTGGGTGCATTGGTGGAGCTGTGTGGTGGGTGCCTCGGTGGAGCTGTATTGTGGGTGCCTCGCTGGAGCTGTGGGGTGGGTGCATCAGTGGAGCTGTGGGGTGGGTGCATCGATGGAGCTGTGTGGTGGGTGCATCGGTGGAAATGTGTCATGGGGGCATCGGTGGAGCTGTGTGGTGAGTGCATCGGTGGAGCTGTGTGGTGAGTGCATCGGTGGAGCTTAGTGGGTGCATTGGTGGAGCTGTGTGGTGGGTGCATCGGTGGAGCTGTGTGGTGGGTGCATCGGTGGAGCTGTTTGGTGGGTGCATTGGTGGAGCTGTGTAGTGGGTGCCTCGGTGGAGCTGTGTGGTGGGTGCATCTGTGGAGCTGTGTGGTGGGTGCATCTGTGGAGCTGTGTGGTGGGTGCATCTGTGGAGCTGTGTGTTGGGTGCTTCGGTGGAGCTGTGTGGTGGGTGCCTCAGTGGAGCTGTGTGGTGGGTGCCTCTGTGGAGCTGTGTGGTGGGTGCATCTGTGGAGCTGTGTGGTGGGTGCATCGGTGGATCTGTGTGGTGGGTGCATCGGGGGAGCTGTGTGGTGGGTGCATAGGTGGAGCTGTATGGTGGGTGCCTAGGTGGAGCTGTATGGTGGGTGCATCGGTGGAGCTGTGTGGTGGGTGCATCGGTGGAGCTGTGTGGTGGGTGCATTGGTGGAGCTGTGTCGGTGGAGCTGTGTGGTGGCTGCATCGCTTGACCTGTGTGGTGGGTGCATCTGTGAAGCTGTGTGGTGGGTGCATCGGTGGAGCTGTGTGGTGGGTGCCTCTGTGGAGCTGTGTGGTGGGTGCCTCTGTGGAGCTGTGTGGTGGGTGCCTCTGTGGAGTTGTGTGGTGGGTGCCTCTGTGGAGCTGTGTGGTGGGTGCATTGGTGGAGCTGTGTGGTGTGTGTATCGGTTGAGCTGTGTGGTGGGTGCCTCTGTGGAGCTGTGTGGTGGGTGCATCGGTGGTGGTGGGTGCATCTGTGGAGCTGTGTGGTGGGTGCATCCGTGGAGCTGTGTGGTGGGTGCATCTGTGGAGCTGTGTGGTGGGTGCATCTGTGGCGCTGTGTGGTGGGTGCATCCGTGGAGCTGTGTAGGTAGAGCTGTGTGGTGGGTGCATCGGTGGAGCTGTGTCGGTGGAGCTGTGTGATGGGTGCATCCGTGGAGCTGGGTGGTGGGTGCATCCGTGGAGCTGTGTAGGTGGATGGTGGGTGCATCGGTGGAGCTGTGTCAGTGGAGCTGTGTGGTGGCTGCATCGCTGGAGCTGTGTGATGGGTGCATCGGTGGAGCTGTTTGATGGGTGCATCGGTGGAGCCGTTTGGTGGGTGCATCGGTGGAGCTGTGTAGTGGGTGCCTCGGTGGAGCTGTGTGGTGGGTGCATCTGTGGAGCTGTGTGGTGGGTGCTTCGGTGGAGCTGTGTGGTGGGTGCATCTGTGGAGCTGTGTGTTGGGTGCCTCGGTGAAACTGTGTGGTGGGTGCCTCGGTGGAGCTGTGTGGTGGGTGCATCTGTGGAGCTGTGTGGTGGGTGCATCTGTGGAGCTGTGTGGTGGGTGCATATGTGGAGCTGTGTGGTGGGTGCATCGTTGGAGCTGTGTGGTGGGTGCATCGGTGGAGCTGTGTGGTGGGTGCATCGGTGGAGCTGTTTAGTGGGTGCATCGGTGGAGCTGTTTAGTGGGTGCATCGGTGGAGCTGTGTGGTGGGTGCATCGGTGGAGCTGTGTAGGTGGAGCTGTGTGGTGGGTGCCTTGGTGGAGCTGTATGGTGGGTGCCTCGGTGGAGCTGTGTGGTGGGTGCATCGGTGGAGCTGTGTGGTGGGTGCATCGGTGGAGCTGGGTGGTGGGTGCATCGGTGGAGCTGGGTAGGTGGAGCTGTGTGGTGGGTGCATCGGTGGAGCTGTGTGGTGGGTGCATCTGTGGAGCTGTGTGGTGGGTGCTTCAGTTGAGCTGTGTAGTGGGTGCAGCTGTGGAGCTGTGTGTTGGGTGCCTCGGTCGAGCTCTGTGGTGGGTGCCTCGGTGGAGCTGTGTGGTGGGTGCATCTGTGGAGCTGTGTGGTGGGTGCATCTGTGGAGATGTGTGGTGTGTGCATCTGTGGAGCTGTGTGGTGGGTGCATCTGTGGAGCTGTGTGGTGGGTGCACTAGTGGAGCTGTTTAGTGGGTGTATCAGTGGAGCTGTTTAGTGGGTGCATCGGTGGAGCTGTGTGGTGGGTGCATCGGTGGAGCTGTGTAGGTGGAGCTGTGTGTTGGGTGCCTTGGTGGAGCTGTATGGTGGGTGCCTCAGTGGAGCTGTGTGGTGGGTGCATCGGTGGAGCTGTGTGGTGGGTGCATCGGTGGAGCTGTGTGGTGGGTGCATCGGTGGAGCTGTGTCGGTGGAGCTGTGTGGTGGTTGCATCGGTGGAGCTGGGTGGTGGGTGCATCGGTGGAGCTGGGTAGGTGGAGCTGTGTGGTGGGTGCATCGGTGGAGCTGTGTGGTGGGTGCCTCGGTGGAGCTGTATTGTGGGTGCCTCGCTGGAGCTGTGGGGTGGGTGCATCGGTGGAGCTGTGGGGTGGGTGCATCGATGGAGCTGTGTGGTGGGTGCATCGGTGGAAATGTGTGGTGGGGGCATCGGTGGAGCTGTGTGGTGAGTGCATCGGTGGAGCTGTGTGGTGGGTGCATCGGTGGAGCTGTGTGGTGGGTGCATCGGTGGGGCTGTTTGGTGGGTGCATTGGTGGAGCTGTGTAGTGGGTGCCTCGGTGGAGCTGTGTGGTGGGTGCATCTGTGGAGCTGTGTGGTGGGTGCATCTGTGGAGCTGTGTGGTGGGTGCATCTGTGGAGCTGTGTGTTGGGTGCCTCGGTGGAGCTGTGTCGTGGGTGCCTCAGTGGAGCTGTGTGGTGGGTGCCTCTGTGGAGCTGTGTGGTGGGTGCATCAGGGGAGCTGTGTGGTGGGTGCATAGGTGGAGCTGTATGGTGGGTGCCTAGGTGGAGCTGTATGGTGGGTGCATCGGTGGAGCTGTGTGGTGGGTGCATCGGTGGAGCTGTGTGGTGGGTGCATTGGTGGAGCTGTGTCGGTGGAGCTGTGTGGTGGCTGCATCGCTTGACCTGTGTGGTGGGTGCATCTGTGAAGCTGTGTGGTGGGTGCATCGGTGGAGCTGTGTGGTGGGTGCCTCTGTGGAGCTGTGTGGTGGGTGCCTCTGTGGAGTTGTGTGGTGGGTGCCTCTGTGGAGCTGTGTGGTGGGTGCATTGGTGGAGCTGTGTGGTGTGTGTATCGGTTGAGCTGTGTGGTGGGTGCCTCTGTGGAGCTGTGTGGTGGGTGCATCGGTGGTGGTGGGTGCATCTGTGGAGCTGTGTGGTGGGTGCATCCGTGGAGCTGTGTGGTGGGTGCATCTGTGGAGCTGTGTGGTGGGTGCATCTGTGGAGCTGTGTGGTGGGTGCATCGTTGGAGCTGTGTAGGTAGAGCTGTGTGGTGGGTGCATCGGTGGAGCTGTGTCGGTGGAGCTGTGTGATGGGTGCATCTGTGGAGCTGGGTGGTGGGTGCATCCGTGGAGCTGTGTAGGTGGATGGTGGGTGCATCGGTGGAGCTGTGTCAGTGGAGCTGTGTGGTGGCTGCATCGCTGGAGCTGTGTGATGGGTGCATCGGTGGAGCTGTTTGATGGGTGCATCGGTGGAGCCGTTTGGTGGGTGCATCGGTGGAGCTGTGTAGTGGGTGCCTCGGTGGAGCTGTGTGGTGGGTGCATCTGTGGAGCTGTGTGGTGGGTGCTTCGGTGGAGCTGTGTGGTGGGTGCATCTGTAGAGCTGTGTGTTGGGTGCCTCGGTGAAACTGTGTGGTGGGTGCCTCGGTGGAGCTGTGTGGTGGGTGCATCTGTGGAGCTGTGTGGTGGGTGCATCTGTGGAGCTGTGTGGTGGGTGCATCTGTGGAGCTGTGTGGTGGGTGCATCGTTGGAGCTGTGTGGTGTGCGTGCATCGGTGGAGCTGTGTGGTGGGTGCATCAGTGGAGCTGTTTAGTGGGTGCATCGGTGGAGCTGTTTAGTGGGTGGATCGGTGGAGCTGTGTGGTGGGTGCATCGGTGGAGCTGTGTAGGTGGAGCTGTGTGGTGGGTGCCTTGGTGGAGCTGTATGGTGGGTGCCTCGGTGGAGCTGTGTGGTGGGTGCATCGGTGGAGCTGTGTGGTGGGTGCATCGGTGGAGCTGTGTGGTGGGTGCATCGGTGGAGCTGGGTGGTGGGTACATCGGTGGAGCTGGGTAGGTGGAGCTGTGTGGTGGGTGCATCGGTGGAGCTGTGTGGTGGGTGCCTCGGTGGAGCTGGGTGGTGGGTGCATCGGTGGAGCTGGGTAGGTGGAGCTGTGTGGTGGGTGCATCGGTGGAGCTGTGTGGTGGGTGCCTCGGTGGAGCTGTATGGTGGGTGCCTCACTGGAGCTGTGGGGTGGGTGCATCGTTGGAGCTGTGGGGTGGGTGCATCGATGGAGCTGTGTGGTGGGTGCATCGGTGGAAATGTGTGGTGGGGCATCGGTGGAGCTGTGTGGTGAGTGCATCGGTGGAGCTGTGTGGTGAGTGCATCGGTGGAGCTTAGTGGGTGCATTGGTGGAGCTGTGTGGTGGGTGCATCGGTGGAGCTGTGTGGTGGGTGCATCGGTGGAGCTGTGTCAGTGGAGCTGTGTGGTGGCTGCATCGCTGGAGCTGTGTGATCGGTGCATCGGTGGAGCTGTTTGGTGGGTGCATCGGTGGAGCTGTGTAGTGGGTGCCTCGGTGGAGCTGTGTGGTGGGTGCATCTGTGGAGCTGTGTGGTGGGTGCATCTGTGGAGCTGTGTGGTGGGTGCATCTGTGGAGCTGTGTGTTGGGTGCCTCGGTGGAGCTATGTGGTGGGTGCCTCGGTGGAGCTGTGTGGTGGGTGCCTCTGTGGAGCTGTGTGGTGGGTGTATCTGTGGAGCTGTGTGGTGGGTGCATCTGTGGAGCTGTGTGGTGGGTGCATCTGTGGAGCTGCGTGGTGGGTGCATCTGTTGAGCTGTGTGGTGGGTGCATCGGTGGAGCTGTGTGGTGGGTGCATTGGTGGAGCTGTTTAGTGGGTGCATCAGTGGAGCCATGTGGTGGGTGCATCGGTGGAGCTGTGTGGTGGGTGCATCGGTGGAGCTGTGTGGTGGGTGCATCGGTGGAGCTGTGTCGGTGGAGCTGTGTGGTGGTTGCATCGGTGGAGCTGGGTGGTGGGTGCATCGGTGGAGCTTGGTAGGTGGAGCTGTGTGGTGGGTGCATCGGTGGAGCTGTGTGGTGGGTGCCTCGGTGGAGCTGTATGGTGGGGCCTCGCTGGAGCTGTGGGGTGGGTGCATCGGTGGAGCTGTGGGGTGGGTGCATCGATGGAGCTGTGTGGTGGGTGCATCGGTGGAAATGTGTGGTGGGGGCATCGGTGGAGCTGTGTGGTGAGTGCATCGGTGGAGCTGTGTGGTGAGTGCATCGGTGGAGCGTAGTGGGTGCATTGGTGGAGCTGTGTGGTGGGTGCATCGGTGGAGCTGTGTGGTGGGTGCATCGATGGAGCTGTTTGGTGGGTGCATCGGTGGAGCTGTGTAGTGGGTGCCTCGGTGGAGCTGTGTGGTGGGTGCATCTGTGGAGCTGTGTGGTGGGTGCATCTGTGGAGCTGTGTGGTGGGTGCATCTGTGGAGCTGTGTGTTGGGTGCCTCGGTGGAGCTGTGTAGTGGGTGCCTTAGTGGAGCTGTGTGGTGGGTGCCTCTGTGGAGCTGTGTGGTGGGTGCATCTGTAGAGCTGTGTGGTGGGTGCATCTGTGGAGCTGTGTGGTGGGTGCATCAGTGGATCTGTGTGGTGGGTGCATCGGGGGAGCTGTGTGGTGGGTGCATAGGTGGAGCTGTATGGTGGGTGCCTAGGTGGAGCTGTATGGTGGGTGCATCGGTGGAGCTGTGTGGTGGGTGCATCAGTGGAGCTGTGTGGTGGGTGCATTGGTGGAGCTGTGTCGGTGGAGCTGTGTGGTGGCTGCATCGCTTGACCTGTGTGGTGGGTGCATCTGTGAAGCTGTGTGGTGGGTGCATCGGTGGAGCTGTGTGGTGGGTGCCTCTGTGGAGCTGTGTGGTGGGTGCCTCTGTGGAGCTGTGTAGTGGGTGCCTCTGTGGAGTTGTGTGGTGGGTGCCTCTGTGGAGCTGTGTGGTGGGTGCATTGGTGGAGCTGTGTGGTGTGTGCATCGGTTGAGCTGTGTGGTGGGTGCCTCTGTGGAGCTGTGTGGTGGGTGCATCGGTGGTGGTGGGTGCATCTGTGGAGCTGTGTGGTGGGTGCATCCGTGGAGCTGTGTGGTGGGTGCATCTGTGGAGCTGTGTGGTGGGTGCATATGTGGAGCTGTGTGGTGGGTGCATCGGTGGAGCTGTGTAGGTAGAGCTGTGTGGTGGGTGCATCGGTGGAGCTGTGTCGTGGAGCTGTGTGGTGGGTGCATCCGTGGAGCTGGGTGGTGGGTGCATCCGTGGAGCTTGTGTAGGTGGATGGTGGGTGCATCATGTAGGAGAGTAGGGTCTGCAATCCTATGATCACCCGGACTTTTTGCTTTTGTTTCACTGGTTTACGACTTTCTCGGGCTGGGGGCCTGCCAATCAGACCCACAGCCTAGCTGTTCTCTCACTAAATTGATGCGTGTACCTTAGGTGCATTACCCAATTGGAACTGGGCCACCCTGTCAGACCCTGTAACTCAGGGCATCGGTGAACCCAGGGCCTACCAGGGGCTGAAGCATGTATTATGCCACCCCTGACTGGCCATCTAAATCTGACACAACTGGCTGCACGATGGCTGGGGGAACGTGGCGTACTCGCCCGTTGCTGTAGGTATAGTATCCCTATATCTAAACTCAAAATGGACACCCGAGTTCCTATCAGTCACTCCTATGGCAGGCCTTAACAATCCTGAAGGCAGAGTGCGTGGAATCGTGTGAACTGGGCTCTGGCACGAGCCGAGCCCGGTTGCAGCTTGCGGAACCAAGACCCAATGGCTGTTCCATGATAACGCGTATCATATCGGTAACTTCGGTATAGCGTTATCAAGACATGTCGAGTAAGGTGTCATACGAATCGGGATGCTGCCCCCTCACCAATTCTGGCAACGAGGTTAGCATTCCGCCCTTCTAGAGGGACACGACATGTACGTAACTGTGAACCCCGGTTAAAGTTAGCCGAAGCCTCAGCTCCACAAAATGGATGCTGCCACCACAGACACGAGTCTGACCTCCTGCTGCTGGGAGTCCTTCCAGCGAGGAGAGCTTGGACAAAGGGTTTCCTGTCAAGGGCGGTGTTCGCACCGTCCCAGACAGGGTTTGTGTATTCTGGGTGTTAGACGGACCTGGAGGGTCGGCCGAGGACAAGGGGAGAGGTCTGCGGGGAGAGCCGTCTCCAGCGATCGTACAGACGAGTAACTTCCCCCCCACAGATGTACACCACACAAAGATAAGGTTTAACGTTCTTCATAAGCAATCTTTAGGTACGGTAGAATGGTACAAGGAGGTCAGGACTCAGGGGTCCCCTCGATTCTAGTCTCTTGGATGGGAAAGGGGGTAGCGGGACAGTCTTGTTACCAATCTGGTAGATGCGATGATATGATGGATAGCTCACAATCCTCGAGCTCGGCGTTCTAGGTGGACGGGCCGCGGCAGCGCCGGCAGGTCCCGAGATGATCGTAGGTAGCGACGGTCCGCGGCAGCGCCAGCAGGTCCCGGTGAAGGTGGTAGTTATAACGGTCCGCGGCAGCGCCAGCAGGTCCCGACGAGGATGAAGGGTGCAGAAGGTTGCGGCAGCGCCAGCAGGCAGGACGATAGTTCACAAGGCAGGGCTACGGCAGCGCCAGTAGTCCGTCAAGGATGAGTTCTTTACGGTGTCTCTCGACTCCAGGATACAACTGCCTTCCTGCTCTGGAGCTGCCCCAGTTATAGGTCTGGCGCCCTTTGATGTCCGGACCCTCGCACTTGGAGGTCGGGAGGTCCGGGATGAGGGAGTCCAGACACCCAGCAGGGGGGTGGAGCCAGTGCCCGGGGGAGCTGGGGCGATCGGCACCTGGCGGGGGAGAGCCATCGACACTTCTTTCTCCCATTGACCTGCCAAGTGGTCCGTTCACCTCCTGGGTGGATGATGGTGCCGGGATGTCGGGGCCTGGCCAGGCCCAGGGTTAGGGTCGAGTCAAGGCCACGCGGCCTCGTGGTGCAGTGTCCAAGATGGCGGCCGGGCCGGGCGATGGAGCTGGTAGTGGCTCGGCCCCATGATACAGAGATGTCCGGGGGCCGGAGTCCCGTAGGGGACGGGGTGCGGGTTGCTTCTGTGGGTACAACCTGGAGGGCCGGGCTCGGGCCCTGTCATGCGGGGAGGGAGCAAGCCCTTCATGTGGCCTGTCCAACATGCGTCCCCCCCAGCTGAAGGCGGGGAACGTCACCCATCCTCTTGGGGACTCTCCTCGTCGAGGCGGAAAAAGCGTGACAGGCCATCCGCGTTGGCGTGGTCTTGGCCAGGTCGGTGTTCCACAGTGAAGTCCATCCCCTGCAGGGAGATGAACCAACGCAGTAGTTTGGGATTTTCCCCCCCGCATCTGCATTAGCCACTGCAGGGGCCGATGATCTGTTTGCACCCGGAAGTGGGTACCGAAGAGATAGGGCCGGAGCTTCTTGAGGGCCCACACTACTGCGAAGGCCTCCCTCTCGATGGTGCTCCAGCGCTGTTCTCGGGCCAGTAGGCGTCTGCTGATGAAGGCCACCGGTTGGTCAAGTCCTTCGGGGTTCAACTGGGAGAGGACCGCCCCGATGCCATGGTCGGAGGCATCTGTTTGTACGATGAATTCCCGGCTGTCGTCGGGGGCCTGGAGCACAGGGGCAGTGCACATGGCGGCCTTCAGCTTCTCGAAGGCCGCTTGACAGTCTGGAGTCCAGTTGACCTTCTTCGGGTGGTTTTTGGATGTGAGTTCTGTGAGGGGCCCCACAATGCTGCCATAGTCCCTCACAAACCGCCGGTAGTAGCCGGTGAGCCCCAAGAAGGCTCGGACCTCGGTTTGCATGACTGGAGGTTGCCAGGACTGGATGGCAGCGATCTTGAGTTGAAGAGGGGCCACCAGACCGCTTCCCACTTGGTGTCTGAGATAGGTCACGGACCCTTGACCAATTTGGCACTTGCTGGCCTTGATTGTGAGGCCGGCCTGTTGGAGGGCCTGCAGGACCTCTCGGAGGTGGCGGAGGTGGTCTGACCAGTGGCGGCTGTACACAGCGATATCGTCCAGGTAGGCGGCGCTGAACTCCTCGAGTCCCGCCAATACCTGGTTCACCAGTCGCTGAAAAGTAGCTGGAGCGTTCTTCATGCCGAATGGCATGACTTTGAAGTGGTAGTGGCCATCGGGGGTGGAAAAGGCGGATCGTTCTTGAGCCCGGGGTGTGAGACCGATCTGCCAGTAGCCCGTTGTCAGGTCGAAGATGCTGAGGTAGCGGGCGGCCCCCATGCGGTCGATCAGTTCATCTGCTCGGGGGATGGGATGAGCGTCGGTTCTGGTGACAGCGTTCAGGCCCCGATAGTCAACGCAGAATCGGAGCTCAGGAGTGGTGCCGGGGGCAGCAGCTTTGGGGACCAGCACGACCGGGCTGGTCCAGGGGCTGTCCGAGGGTTCGATGACCCCGAGCGTGAGCATCTTTGACACTTCTTCTTGGATGCAGGCACGTACCCGATCTGGTACGCGGTATGCCCGATGTCTGATAGGGGGACTGTCCCCAGTGTCCACGTCGTGCAAGCACCAGGGGGTGACCCCTGGGGTGAGGGAAAACAGGGTCGCAAATTGCAGCAGGAGGTCCCGGCAGTCTTGGCGCTGTTCCGGGGTGAGGGCATCTGAGAGTCGGACCCCGTCTACGGATCCATCTTTCTCACGGGTCTTTAGGAGATCAGGGAGAGGCTCGGAGTCTTCTTCCGCTCCACTGTCTGTAGCCATCAGGAGGCTAAGCTCCGAGCGCACAAAGTGGGGTTTGAGTCTGTTGGTGTGGAGGACCCGGAGGGGGTTCCGAGGAGATTCCATATCGATGAGATAGGTGACGGGGCTCTTGCGCTCGACCACTTTGAAGGGCCCCGTCCACTTGTCCTGCAAGGCACACGGTTCGGTGGGGGACATCACCCACACTCGTTGGCCAGGTTCGAATTCGATGGAGGAGGCATTTTGATCGTACCATTTCTTCATGTCCTCCTGACTGGCCTCAAGATTCGCTTTTGCCATTTCTCTGAATCGTCTGGTCTGATTGCGTAGGGTCAGGAGGTAGTTGAAGACGTCTGGAGGGGTCTTCAGGGGGGCCATCTCCCAACCTTCTTTGACTAGGCTGAGGGGCCCTCGAACAGGGTGTCCGTACAAGAGTTCGAAAGGGCTGAAGCCGAGGGACTTCTGGGGGACTTCTCGATAGGCGAAGAGGAGGCACGGGAGTAGCACATCCCACTGGCGACGGAGGGGCTCTTCCAACCCCCCGATCATTCCCTTGAGCGTGCGGTTGATGGTGGGTGCCTAGGTGGAGCTGTATGGTGGGTGCATCGGTGGAGCTGTGTGGTGGGTGCATCAGTGGAGCTGTGTGGTGGGTGCATTGTGGTGGGTGCATTGGTGGAGCTGTGTCGGTGGAGCTGTGTGGTGGCTGCATCGCTTGACCTGTGTGGTGGGTGCATCTGTGAAGCTGTGTGGTGGGTGCATCGGTGGAGCTGTGTGGTGGGTGCCTCTGTGGAGCTGTGTGGTGGGTGCCTCTGTGGAGCTGTGTAGTGGGTGCCTCTGTGGAGTTGTGTGGTGGGTGCCTCTGTGGAGCTGTGTGGTGGGTGCATTGGTGGAGCTGTGTGGTGTGTGCATCGGTTGAGCTGTGTGGTGGGTGCCTCTGTGGAGCTGTGTGGTGGGTGCATCGGTGGTGGTGGGTGCATCTGTGGAGCTGTGTGGTGGGTGCATCCGTGGAGCTGTGTGGTGGGTGCATCTGTGGAGCTGTGTGGTGGGTGCATATGTGGAGCTGTGTGGTGGGTGCATCGGTGGAGCTGTGTAGGTAGAGCTGTGTGGTGGGTGCATCGGTGGAGCTGTGTCGTGGAGCTGTGTGGTGGGTGCATCCGTGGAGCTGGGTGGTGGGTGCATCCGTGGAGCTTGTGTAGGTGGATGGTGGGTGCATCATGTAGGAGAGTAGGGTCTGCAATCCTATGATCACCCGGACTTTTTGCTTTTGTTTCACTGGTTTACGACTTTCTCGGGCTGGGGGCCTGCCAATCAGACCCACAGCCTAGCTGTTCTCTCACTAAATTGATGCGTGTACCTTAGGTGCATTACCCAATTGGAACTGGGCCACCCTGTCAGACCCTGTAACTCAGGGCATCGGTGAACCCAGGGCCTACCAGGGGCTGAAGCATGTATTATGCCACCCCTGACTGGCCATCTAAATCTGACACAACTGGCTGCACGATGGCTGGGGGAACGTGGCGTACTCGCCCGTTGCTGTAGGTATAGTATCCCTATATCTAAACTCAAAATGGACACCCGAGTTCCTATCAGTCACTCCTATGGCAGGCCTTAACAATCCTGAAGGCAGAGTGCGTGGAATCGTGTGAACTGGGCTCTGGCACGAGCCGAGCCCGGTTGCAGCTTGCGGAACCAAGACCCAATGGCTGTTCCATGATAACGCGTATCATATCGGTAACTTCGGTATAGCGTTATCAAGACATGTCGAGTAAGGTGTCATACGAATCGGGATGCTGCCCCCTCACCAATTCTGGCAACGAGGTTAGCATTCCGCCCTTCTAGAGGGACACGACATGTACGTAACTGTGAACCCCGGTTAAAGTTAGCCGAAGCCTCAGCTCCACAAAATGGATGCTGCCACCACAGACACGAGTCTGACCTCCTGCTGCTGGGAGTCCTTCCAGCGAGGAGAGCTTGGACAAAGGGTTTCCTGTCAAGGGCGGTGTTCGCACCGTCCCAGACAGGGTTTGTGTATTCTGGGTGTTAGACGGACCTGGAGGGTCGGCCGAGGACAAGGGGAGAGGTCTGCGGGGAGAGCCGTCTCCAGCGATCGTACAGACGAGTAACTTCCCCCCCACAGATGTACACCACACAAAGATAAGGTTTAACGTTCTTCATAAGCAATCTTTAGGTACGGTAGAATGGTACAAGGAGGTCAGGACTCAGGGGTCCCCTCGATTCTAGTCTCTTGGATGGGAAAGGGGGTAGCGGGACAGTCTTGTTACCAATCTGGTAGATGCGATGATATGATGGATAGCTCACAATCCTCGAGCTCGGCGTTCTAGGTGGACGGGCCGCGGCAGCGCCGGCAGGTCCCGAGATGATCGTAGGTAGCGACGGTCCGCGGCAGCGCCAGCAGGTCCCGGTGAAGGTGGTAGTTATAACGGTCCGCGGCAGCGCCAGCAGGTCCCGACGAGGATGAAGGGTGCAGAAGGTTGCGGCAGCGCCAGCAGGCAGGACGATAGTTCACAAGGCAGGGCTACGGCAGCGCCAGTAGTCCGTCAAGGATGAGTTCTTTACGGTGTCTCTCGACTCCAGGATACAACTGCCTTCCTGCTCTGGAGCTGCCCCAGTTATAGGTCTGGCGCCCTTTGATGTCCGGACCCTCGCACTTGGAGGTCGGGAGGTCCGGGATGAGGGAGTCCAGACACCCAGCAGGGGGGTGGAGCCAGTGCCCGGGGGAGCTGGGGCGATCGGCACCTGGCGGGGGAGAGCCATCGACACTTCTTTCTCCCATTGACCTGCCAAGTGGTCCGTTCACCTCCTGGGTGGATGATGGTGCCGGGATGTCGGGGCCTGGCCAGGCCCAGGGTTAGGGTCGAGTCAAGGCCACGCGGCCTCGTGGTGCAGTGTCCAAGATGGCGGCCGGGCCGGGCGATGGAGCTGGTAGTGGCTCGGCCCCATGATACAGAGATGTCCGGGGGCCGGAGTCCCGTAGGGGACGGGGTGCGGGTTGCTTCTGTGGGTACAACCTGGAGGGCCGGGCTCGGGCCCTGTCATGCGGGGAGGGAGCAAGCCCTTCATGTGGCCTGTCCAACATGCGTCCCCCCCAGCTGAAGGCGGGGAACGTCACCCATCCTCTTGGGGACTCTCCTCGTCGAGGCGGAAAAAGCGTGACAGGCCATCCGCGTTGGCGTGGTCTTGGCCAGGTCGGTGTTCCACAGTGAAGTCCATCCCCTGCAGGGAGATGAACCAACGCAGTAGTTTGGGATTTTCCCCCCCGCATCTGCATTAGCCACTGCAGGGGCCGATGATCTGTTTGCACCCGGAAGTGGGTACCGAAGAGATAGGGCCGGAGCTTCTTGAGGGCCCACACTACTGCGAAGGCCTCCCTCTCGATGGTGCTCCAGCGCTGTTCTCGGGCCAGTAGGCGTCTGCTGATGAAGGCCACCGGTTGGTCAAGTCCTTCGGGGTTCAACTGGGAGAGGACCGCCCCGATGCCATGGTCGGAGGCATCTGTTTGTACGATGAATTCCCGGCTGTCGTCGGGGGCCTGGAGCACAGGGGCAGTGCACATGGCGGCCTTCAGCTTCTCGAAGGCCGCTTGACAGTCTGGAGTCCAGTTGACCTTCTTCGGGTGGTTTTTGGATGTGAGTTCTGTGAGGGGCCCCACAATGCTGCCATAGTCCCTCACAAACCGCCGGTAGTAGCCGGTGAGCCCCAAGAAGGCTCGGACCTCGGTTTGCATGACTGGAGGTTGCCAGGACTGGATGGCAGCGATCTTGAGTTGAAGAGGGGCCACCAGACCGCTTCCCACTTGGTGTCTGAGATAGGTCACGGACCCTTGACCAATTTGGCACTTGCTGGCCTTGATTGTGAGGCCGGCCTGTTGGAGGGCCTGCAGGACCTCTCGGAGGTGGCGGAGGTGGTCTGACCAGTGGCGGCTGTACACAGCGATATCGTCCAGGTAGGCGGCGCTGAACTCCTCGAGTCCCGCCAATACCTGGTTCACCAGTCGCTGAAAAGTAGCTGGAGCGTTCTTCATGCCGAATGGCATGACTTTGAAGTGGTAGTGGCCATCGGGGGTGGAAAAGGCGGATCGTTCTTGAGCCCGGGGTGTGAGACCGATCTGCCAGTAGCCCGTTGTCAGGTCGAAGATGCTGAGGTAGCGGGCGGCCCCCATGCGGTCGATCAGTTCATCTGCTCGGGGGATGGGATGAGCGTCGGTTCTGGTGACAGCGTTCAGGCCCCGATAGTCAACGCAGAATCGGAGCTCAGGAGTGGTGCCGGGGGCAGCAGCTTTGGGGACCAGCACGACCGGGCTGGTCCAGGGGCTGTCCGAGGGTTCGATGACCCCGAGCGTGAGCATCTTTGACACTTCTTCTTGGATGCAGGCACGTACCCGATCTGGTACGCGGTATGCCCGATGTCTGATAGGGGGACTGTCCCCAGTGTCCACGTCGTGCAAGCACCAGGGGGTGACCCCTGGGGTGAGGGAAAACAGGGTCGCAAATTGCAGCAGGAGGTCCCGGCAGTCTTGGCGCTGTTCCGGGGTGAGGGCATCTGAGAGTCGGACCCCGTCTACGGATCCATCTTTCTCACGGGTCTTTAGGAGATCAGGGAGAGGCTCGGAGTCTTCTTCCGCTCCACTGTCTGTAGCCATCAGGAGGCTAAGCTCCGAGCGCACAAAGTGGGGTTTGAGTCTGTTGGTGTGGAGGACCCGGAGGGGGTTCCGAGGAGATTCCATATCGATGAGATAGGTGACGGGGCTCTTGCGCTCGACCACTTTGAAGGGCCCCGTCCACTTGTCCTGCAAGGCACACGGTTCGGTGGGGGACATCACCCACACTCGTTGGCCAGGTTCGAATTCGATGGAGGAGGCATTTTGATCGTACCATTTCTTCATGTCCTCCTGACTGGCCTCAAGATTCGCTTTTGCCATTTCTCTGAATCGTCTGGTCTGATTGCGTAGGGTCAGGAGGTAGTTGAAGACGTCTGGAGGGGTCTTCAGGGGGGCCATCTCCCAACCTTCTTTGACTAGGCTGAGGGGCCCTCGAACAGGGTGTCCGTACAAGAGTTCGAAAGGGCTGAAGCCGAGGGACTTCTGGGGGACTTCTCGATAGGCGAAGAGGAGGCACGGGAGTAGCACATCCCACTGGCGACGGAGGGGCTCTTCCAACCCCCCGATCATTCCCTTGAGCGTGCGGTTGAACCGCTCGACTAGTCCGTTTCCTTGAGGGTGATAGGGGGTCGTGAATCGGTAGGTGACCCCGCACTGTTGCCAGAGGGATTTCATATATTTTGAAATAAAGTTTGTGCCTCTGTCGCTGACGACTTCTCGGGGGAAGCCCACCCGGGAGAAGATCCCCATTAAGGCCCGGCCGACCAACGGGGCTGTTACAGTTCGCAGGGGAACAGCCTCGGGGTAGCGGGTGGCGTGGTCCACCAGTACCAGGATGAACCGATGTCCTTGTGCTGTTCGGGGGTCCAGGGGCCCCACAATGTCTATTCCCACCCTCTCGAACGGGGTGGTGACAACTGGGAAGGGTTGCAGAGGTGCTTTGAGTTTGCGGACGCTCTTCCCGCTGGCCTGGCACGTGGGGCAGGACCGGCAGTGGTTGAGGACGTCGTTTCTCATCTTTGGCCAGAAAAAGTGGGTCACCAGGCGACTGTAGGTTTTGTCCTGTCCCAGGTGTCCAGCCAGAGGGACATCGTGGGCCAAATTCAACAAGAAGTCTAAAACGGAGGGGCACCACCAACACTCGACTGGCCCCCAACTCCGCGATTCTCTGTTCACTATACAACAGGTCGTTGTCCCAATAGATCCAATGGGCTCCGGCGGTGTCTCCCGCGCTCTGGGCGAGGGCTTGCTGTCGTAGTCCCTCGAGGGAGGGACAGGTCTTCTGCTCTTGACGGAACTGCTCCTGGGTGGGCCCCCCTTCTTGACGCCACTGAGCCAGGTCGGGAAGGTCCTGGAGCTGAGCGAGCCCTTCGGGGGTTTGCTCAGGGGGGTTGGTGTGGTCGGTGTCCACCACTGGAGCGACCGGGGGAGGAGGTGCTGGCCATTCTGGTTCCTCAGGTCGGGAGATGGCACGGGCGGCCATGGACCGGGTGGTTACGCATGCCCAGTCCAGGAGGCCCAACATCCCCAGGTGTTCTCTTCTTTCCACGGCGGCCCACGGGGAACTCTCAAGATCATTCCCCAGGAGACAGTCCACGGGGGCATCATCTCGGACCGTCACCTTCAACATGCCGGAGACTCCTCCCCATTCGAAGGGGACGCAGGCCATCCGACACAGACTCTCGGAATTGTCGGCTGAACGGACGGGGCAGAGGATGTTCGTCAGGATCTGTTCTGGGGTCACCAGGTGACAGCGGACGGCCGTCACACTGGCCCCCGTGTCACGTAGTGCTTCGGCCCTGCGCCCATTAATGTTCACCCACTGACTGTATTTTCTGGTGTTGGCGGGTAGGGGAGCCCGCGGGATCATGTCTCTTCCCCCTAGGCACGCTAGAACCATGGCGGCCGGTTCCCACTCTTGTTGTTCTTGCTCGCATTCTTCCTGTTCTTCGGGGATTTGCTCTCCCCCCAGGGCGGCGGCAGCTACCTGGCGGGGCCTCGGAGTCTGGTTCTGTGGACAGTTCGGGTCATTGGCGTAGTGGCCGACTCGCTGGCATCGGTGACCCGTGACATTGGCTCGGAACCCCGGGCGCATCGGGGGGTTGCCCCGGCTGGCCGGGGGCGGGGTGCTGGTAGCGGGAGCGGCCGGGCGGTGTCTCTTCCCCGTCCCTGGCCTCCTCCTCCTCCTCGGGGACGGTGCTGACCTTGGTTGTTCCTGTTCTGTTCGTGCGGCCCACTCCGGCCTACTCGGGTGCTCTCCCATCGGTCAGCCTCGGCGGTGAGCTGCCGTGGATCAGTCAATTTACTGTCGAGGAGGTGCTGCCTGAGCTCGACGAAGCAGTTGTTGGAGAGGTACTCCCACACCATGAGATTAAAAAGTTGCTCGTAGGTCGTTACGTGGCTCCCCTTGATCCAACCCTCGAAGGCTCGGCTGAAATAGTTTACATATTCCACCCAACTTGTACCCGGGATCCGGGTGCAGTCTCGGAACCTCTGGCGGTACATTTCGGGTGTGAGCCCATATCGAGTGAGGAGGGCAGCCTTCATGTGGTCATAGGATGTCATCAGATGGTCGGGGAGCTGTAACAGGGCATCGCGGCCTTCATTGACGAACCTCCCCCATAGACCGGCTCCCCAGTCACTTCGGTCGATCCGGTGGGAGGTCATGGCGATCTCGTAGGCCTTGAACCACTGTTGTATGTCGTCGTCTCGGAAATACTCTCGGACGACATCCTTGGGGATGTGGACCTTTTTTTCTGTCGCTCCTGGGGTGCGCGGTTGCTCGGGCACCCCCAGATCTTTGTTTTGCTTCCGTAGGTCTAATTCTGCCAGTTTGCGCTCGTGTTCGTACGCTAGTCTCTTTTCTTCGAGTTCTCTTTGCCTCTGTTTTTCTTCCCGTTCTTCTCGGAGCCGCAGATGTTCTAGGTTCAGTTTTTGTTCGGCTAATTTCAGTTCACCGTCCATTTTGAGCCGTGCCATTTCTAACTCATGTAGTCTGCTTTTTTCTCTCTCTTGGATCTCTTCCTGCGAGAGACCCGTTCTTCGCTCCTCAGGAGCCGTGGTGTTCCTTTCTGATGCTGCAATGTTTTGGTCCGGGGGTCTGACGGCCCCGGTTTCTGCCCAAGACTCAATGGCGTGCTTGAAATCGTCTTTAGTGCTCAGACCGGTGGTAGCAATGCCTAGTTCAATGCAAAATTGTTTCAACTCACGATGGCTGTACTCTTCCAATTTCTCTATCTGGAATTTCTCGGTGGATCCGCTCTCTTTGGTTGTCATTGTGGTTTAGTCGTGGGGTGAGCTACTCTCTGTACGATTACGCGTTGATTCGGATCGCGCCGCTGGCCACCAATGTTAGACGGACCTGGAGGGTCGGCCGAGGACAAGGGGAGAGGTCTCCGGGGAGAGCCGTCTCCAGCGATCGTACAGATGAGGAACTTCCCCCCCACAGATGTACACCACACAAAGATAAGGTTTAACGTTCTTTATAAGCAATCTTTAGGTACGGTAGAATGGTACAAGGAGGTCAGGACTCAGGGGTCCCCTCGATTCTAGTCTCTTGGATGGGAAAGGGGGTAGCGGGACAGTCTTGTTACCAATCTGGTAGATGCGATGATATGATGGATAGCTCACAATCCTCGAGCTCGGCGTTCTAGGTGGACGGGCCGCGGCAGCGCCGGCAGGTCCCGAGATGATCGTAGGTAGCGACGGTCCGCGGCAGCGCCAGCAGGTCCCGGTGAAGGTGGTAGTTATAACGGTCCGCGGCAGCGCCAGCAGGTCCCGACGAGGATGAAGGGTGCAGAAGGTTGCGGCAGCGCCAGCAGGCAGGACGATAGTTCACAAGGCAGGGCTACGGCAGCGCCAGTAGTCCGTCAAGGATGAGTTCTTCACGGTGTCTCTCGACTCCAGGATACAACTGCCTTCCTGCTCTGGAGCTGCCCCAGTTATAGGTCTGGCGCCCTTTGATGTCCGGACCCTCGCACTTGGAGGTCGGGAGGTCCGGGATGAGGGAGTCCAGACACCCAGCAGGGGGGTGGAGCCAGCGCCCAGGGGAGCTGGGGCGATCGGCACCTGGCGGGGGAGAGCCATCGACACTTCTTTCTCCAATTGACCTGCCAAGTGGTCCGTTCACCTCCTGGGAGTATGATGGTGCCGGGATGTCGGGGCCTGGCCAGGCCCAGGGTTAGGGTCGAGTCGAGTCGAGTCCGGGGCCACCTGGAGGGCCGGGGCTCGGGCCCTGTCATGCGGGGAGGGAGCAAGCCCTTCATGTGGCCTGTCCAACACTGGGTAGGTAGGGCTTTACACGAAGGTGACTGCGGAGTGGCACCCCGGTGCTCACTACGCATCTGCCGGCTAGAACCAGTTCCAGGCGCGCGCGGCCCCTGACCTGGGGAAAGTCCGGCAGGGGAGAGGGGTGTAACTACCCCCCTTCCTGGTCCTACCCCTAGGGCAGGACCTAGTCATGTACCCGCCCCTTTCTTTAGGATAAAGGCCGGAGCGGGGACCCTTCCAAATTAGATCATCTTTGAATCAAGAACTACTTTCTACGAAAGGACATTCGAGACTCTTCTCAAGATTTCTCCCTTGTGGCTAAGGAGTAGTCACCCTGCACCCGCAGGCACCATCTAAGAACTCTGCGGTTTGCTGCAAGTCCTTCCTCAGGAATCCGACGACCCAGCTCGACGAGAACCGGCTTCCCTGGCACCTCTGACCTCTACCCACGTCGTCAGCTCAGCTGAGATCTGTGGGTGCGACGAGACCTCGAGGGACCGGCCATCATCAAAACCTGCACGCTTTCTTAACCAGCACGACCACCGAAGGAATTCTCTGGTGAGTGCTCTGGGGTCCGAGAAGCTCGACCCTGAGCAGCTCCAGCACCGAAGTGCAGCCTCCCAGCATCTCCACGATCTGCGTGGGGCCCTTCTGCCGCTGCTCAGCACGTTGTCCGATCACTAGCCGCTGGCTTGTGACCCTTTGACGACGAACGACAACCAACGCTGCTGGTCTGGTTGCTCCAGACTAGCCTTCTGCTCCTTTATACGAGAGGAGCACCCCGTACCCTCCTGGTCCACTCAAGACGCCATTTTAGGCCCACCACGTGGCCCTGAAATCTGCCAAGGCTTGTTGCCCCAATCCTGGGCCCAGCGACGCCGACAGCATCAATCTTCGTGGGACAGCTCGCACCTCCATCCCGGTCGCCGACAACGCCTCCTGGTCCGTGAGACTGCAGAGCCTAGCGTCGCCCACTCACCTAGTCGAGGTGACGGCCATCCAGGTGCCTTCCTGGTACCCTCTGACTACTGGCTAGTAGTACGAACTTGGTCCCCTCTGCTTTCAGGTATCAACGATCTCTGATCCAGGCTTGGATCACTACGAACTATTCATCACTGGTCGCCGGCCAGCAACTCCTTTTCTTCCGGCTCCTGGCTCGTCAGCGAAGACCCCCGACGCCTGTAAGACTTGTGCAGCCGCAGCCCTTGTGGCTAGGTAACTCCGACACTACGGTGTCTGCATAGGCTCCTTACTTAAGGGTCCTGAGTCCCTCGCTTCCGACTTGCCTTATCGGGTCCGCCCGAGACCACTAGAACTTTCCGTGCCCTCGGGCACTTGTTTTAAACTGTGCACTTGAAGTATTTTCTTAAGAGTTTTGCTCTGTGCTTAGTACCCTGTCCTCATAAAGAGTCCAGGGCTGTTGTGATTCTAATAAATACACTGTTTATTTTCATAACACTTGTGTGGTGTCCTTTCACTTGGGGTTCAAGGGGTATGTGATGGTATAACAGCTGGCTTAACACGCCCTCTAGAGTTTAGCCCGAAGACTGCTCGTATCCACGCTACTAGGATAGCTGGTCTAAGGTTGACTTACAACCAATCACCATAAGGGTCGTTTGGACCGATGCATAGTGGTCGCTAGAATAGCGAACGCTGCATATCGGGCCAACTTCTCACATTGGTGAGCAGCGGTTGGGATTTGAGCTTGCTGTTGTTTTACCACGCGTATCCTAAGAACATCTTGTGAAAGATCGCATAAGTACTCTAGGTACATATACATTAGCTTAGAATACTCTGAGTTCTACTGAACCAGCTGTTGTAGCTCCTCAAGGCTTAGCACACCTTGGCTACAACTCTTAGCAAGGGATCAGTAGGTAAACCCATAGTGTAGGTAGGTGCATCACTTACACCACCCTAGAAGCAGCATGTCAGACAAAGGAGGAAACTCTGAGTCTCCCCTTGTGTCAGTCGACCTTCCACAGGTCACCTCCAGATATGCTGCACTTAGCTTCCACGAGATGCGACAGATCTGTACATCTCGTAAGCTAAAACAGGGTGCAAACCCTACCATTCTGTTTCTGATTGGTCTCTTGGAGACTTATGATGCCAGGAGAGCGGGTAACACCGACCCTTCTCATCAAGAAGTGGATATGCCCCCCTCGAGGGAACCCGAGGTGACCCTGACCTTATCCATCTCTCCGCAGAGGGCGAAGAGGAGGACGAGGAACCAGAGACATCTGGGGACGAGGCAGACAAAGGTCCAGTCATAGTTAGTCAGCTAACTCAGGACAACTTAAGCCGGCACGAGATTGGTACTAGGAGACCCCTGGGGCCTCTCTCGGGCCAGCTTAACATTGGGAACGGACGAGTTAGGTCTCTGTCGAGAGGCTCTAACAGATCCGTTCGAACCAATGGCTCTCGAGGCTCGGCTCGGAGAGGGATGACGTCCCCTCAGAGAAGAGTGTACGAAGCGAAGGAGTGGGAAGTCAATCTGCGGATCGAAAGGGAAGAACTTGCCCTAGCCAAAGAAAGACTCGCCTTTGCTAGAGAGCAAGAATTGAGTGGGACCATTCCCACTGGTGGCAGCATTCCCCCACGGAAACCCAGGAGTTTAGACACTAAGCACCTGAATAAGATAGTGCCCCCCTTTAAGCAAGGGGACGACATCCACAAATGGATTACTGCTTTGGAGCGGGCCTGCACTGTACAGTGCGTCCCCCAGAGTCAGTGGGCAGCTATCTTGTGGCTCTCCTTTGAAGGTAAAGGTAGAGATAAGCTCCTCACTACTAGAGTTGAGGACGCTAACAATTACCAGGTCCTGAAGAACACACTGATTGATGGGTTCGGCCTAACCACTGAGCAGTACAGGTTGCTGTTCAGGGATACCCAGAAAACTCAGTCTCAGGACTGGTCTGATTTCGTTGATTGTGCCACTAAGGCTTTCGAGGGCTGGTTGCTGGGCAGTAAGGTTACTGATTACACAGGATTGTATAATTTGATCATGCGAGAACAGATTTTAAACAATT
Organism: Lissotriton vulgaris; assembly: GCF_964263255.1. Taxonomy (NCBI): domain Eukaryota; kingdom Metazoa; phylum Chordata; class Amphibia; order Caudata; family Salamandridae; genus Lissotriton; species Lissotriton vulgaris. The sequence continues at coordinate 17,898 of NW_028255727.1, read as the reverse complement.
GCCAGAACCAGTTGTTGCATCAGCACCTTGTCGACTCGGATCTGACCTCTCCCCAAGAATTGGGAAAGAAGGCAGACAGATGGGTCAGAACAAGGGTTAAGCAAAACCAGGGCCAGAACCAGGGTGGTCAGAAGAAAGCAGACCAGAAGGGTAAAGATTCGAAAGGGGAACAAACTGACCAGAAGTCTTCGACAGGTCCCCAACAACCCAAAGAGGGGGGGGGTCAGGCTTCCCAGAAAAAGAAGAATCAAGAAGGCCAATCAAAAAGGTGGTGCCAATACTGTAAAAGTAAAACTCACTGGTTTAGTGAGTGCACCAAGAAAGGAGGGCAGACTCCTGCTACTGCAGCCCCTAAGGCACCTGTGCCCCCTAGTACAGCCAGCAGTAGTAGTGCGCCTCCCAAGGGATTAGTTGGGTTAACCTTGGGTTCTGAGGGGGGTGACAACTTAGTTGGTACGCTCACTCAGGCTGTCCTTGTCTGTACGGGGGATGTGGATATATCCCCTGATGTCAGTCCCAATACCTTGGGCAAATACCGACAGACGCCTTTAATAAATGGAAGAATGGCTCAGGCCTATAGGGACACTTGTGCCAGTGTCACGATGGTGACACCTCACTTTGTGGACCCTGGACAGATCATGCCAGGTACAGATTTCCTGGTGACCAATGCCAGCAACGTCACTACCAGTCATAGTTTGGCGATTGTTGCTTTCTCCTGGGGAGGGGTAAATGGCCAGAAAAAGGTTGTTGTTAGTTCAGACCTCCCAGTAGATTGTTGGGCAATGATTTGGAGTCATCGCAATGGTCAGAGGTGGAGCAACGGACTCACATGGAAATGTTAGGCTTGCCAGCACATGTGTTTGCTGTGACACTGAACAGGTGCTGGATCCTGGAACAACGGACCAGACACCTCCCAAGAAGAAGAGCAGTCGGGTTAAGGCCTCGCCTTCCCCCTTGCCCCAGGTCGAGGATCAAGTCTCAGAGGAGGCTGACCTCCAGGAATTGCGGGAAACTGAACCTAAAGAGCTCGAACTTGATCAAGTTGAGTTTCTGGGCTCAGGGGGACCCACACGAGAGGACCTGGGAAAGGACCAGTTAGACTGCCCTTCCCTTGAACCCCTCAGACAGCAGGCTGCTGCTGAGGCTGCTGGGAACGCCACAGGTACCCACAAGGTATACTGGGAAGATGGAATCGTGTACACTGAGGCAAGAGACCCCAAGCCTGGCATGACCAGGAGGCTGGTTATCCCCTTGTCTCAGCGTGGTTTCCTCCTTACCTTGGCCCACGAGATTCCCTTAGCAGGACACTTAGGCCAGACGAAGACGTGGGACAGGCTTGTCTCGCACTTTCACTGGCCTCATATGAACGAAGATACCAAGGAGTTTTGTCGCTCCTGTGTCACCTGCCAAGCCAGTGGTAAGTCAGGTGGCGCTACAAAGGCCCCCTTATACCAATACCTGTGGTGGGGGTGCCCTTTGAACGGGTGGGGATTGACATCGTCGGTCCCATGGAACCACCAACAGCATCAGGGCACAAGCTTATACTGGTTGTAGTGGATCATGCCACCAGGTATCCTGAAGCTATTCCCCTTAGGACCACTACAGCCCCTGTGGTGGCAAGAGCCCTAGTTGGAGTATTCTCCAGAGTGGGCTTCCCTAAGGAGGTCGTCTCCGCCAGAGGTGCAAACTTCATGTCAAGCTACTTAACTGCTATGTGGAAGGAATGTGGTGTCAACTACAAGTTCACTACACCCTATCACCCACAATGCAATGGGCTTGTTGAGAGATTCAACAGGACCCTGAAAGGGATGATTCATGGACTACCTGAAAAGCTTCGGCGTAGATGGGACGTCCTGATTCCCTGCCTTTTATTCGCTTACAGAGAAGTCCCACAGAAGGGGGTTGGCTACAGCCCTTTTGAGCTTTTGTACGGGCATCCTGTAAGAGGACCCCTATGTTTGGTGAAGGAAGGATGGGAGAGACCTCTCAAAAAGCCTGCAACCAGCATAGTGGACTATGTGCTTGGTCTCCGCTCGCGGATGGCTGAATACATGGAGAAGGCATCCTAAAACCTTAAGGCCAGCCAAGAACTCCAGAAAGCTTGGCATGACCAAAAGGCTGTCTTGACTGTTTACCAGCCCGGACAGAAGGTGTGGGTGTTGGAGCCAGTGGCCCCACCAGCACTCAAGGACAAATGGTCCGGGCCCTACACCATCCTGGAGAAAAAGGGAGAGGTCACCTACCTGGTAGACCTTGGAACTCCCCGGAGCCCCCACAGGGTACTCCATGTCAACAGGCTCAAGGCATATGTCGACAGGAAGGACATGAGTTTGCTCATGGCCATAGATGAGGGACAGGAGGAGGAGAGTGACCCTCTCCCCGACCTGCTCACTCAGAATCCTGACGATGGATCGGTAGACGGTGTTGTCTTTTGTGGCAGCCTCTCCGAACATCAACAGGAGGATTGTAAACAAGTTCTTCAATCCTTCCGGCATATGTTCTCTCTAACACCCAGTCAGACCAATTGGTGTACCCATGAGGTCGACACTGGTGACAGCTTGCCCGTCAAGAGTAAAATCTACAGGCAGCCCGATCACGTTAGAGACTGCATCAAAAGTGAAGTGCAGAAAATGTTGGAGCTGGGAGTCATTGAACCCTCGGATAGCCCTTGGGCTAGTCCCGTAGTTCTAGTGCCGAAACCTCACACCCCGGGCGGTAAGAAAGAGATGAGGTTCTGCGTAGACTACAGGGGTCTCAATGCAGTCACTAAGACTGATGCCCACCCAATACCAAGGGCAGACGAGCTTATCGATAGATTGGCTTCGGCCAACTACTTAAGTACGTTTGACCTGACAGCTGGGTATTGGCAAATCAGGTTAGCTGAGGACGCCAAGCCTAAGACCGCATTTTCTACCCCTGGTGGGCATTATCAGTTCGTGGTGATGCCCTTTGGTTTGAAAAATGCACCTTCCAACGGTTGGTGAATCACGTTCTCACTGGGCTGGATGACTTCTGTGCGGCGTATCTTGATGATATTGCTGTCTTTAGCTCCACCTGGGAGGATCACCTGGTCCACCTGCGGAAAGTGTTAGAGGCTCTGCAAGCAGCAGGCCTCACTATCAAGGCCACCAAGTGCCAGATAGGGCAGACACAGGTTGTATACTTGGGCCACCTTGTCGGTGGAGGTCAAGTTCAACCACTGGAGAGCAAAATACAGCCAATCAGGGACTGGGCTCCTCCAACCACCCAGACTCAGGTTCGAGCTTTCTTGGGCCTGACTGGTTACTACCGGAAGTTCATCAGAAATTACGGATCGATTGTGACTCCGCTCAATGAACTGATGAGTAAGAAAATGCCAAAAAAGGTTCAGTGGACAGCGAGCTGTCAAAAAGCATTCGATGACCTAAAACAGGCCATGTGCACGGCACCTATCCTCAAGAGTCCAGACTACTCCAAACCATTCATTGTCCAAACAGATGCTTCTGAGTTGGGTGTGGGAGCTGTTCTATCTCAACTGAATTTTGATGGTAATGACCAGCCCATTGCTTTTATAAGCAGACGGCTGACCCCCAGAGAGAAAAATTGGTCAGCTATAGAGAGGGAGGCCTTCGCTGTGGTGTGGGCCCTGAAGAAACTGAGGCCATACTTGTTTGGCACTCATTTCAAGATTCAGACCGACCACAAGCCCCTCCTATGGCTAAATCAGATGAAGGGTGAAAAACCCCAAACTGCTTAGGTGGTCCATTTCCCTACAGGGGATGGACTTCACAGTGGAGCATAGACCTGGCACTGATCATGGCAATGCAGATGGGCTCTCCAGGTATTTCCACTTAGAACAAGAAGACTCACCTGGTCAAGGTTAGCTTATTGTCCCAACGTTTGGGGGGGGGTCATGTAGGAGAGTAGGGTCTGCAATCCTATGATCACCCGGACTTTTTGCTTTTGTTTCACTGGTTTACGACTTTCTCGGGCTGGGGGCCTGCCAATCAGACCCACAGCCTAGCTGTTCTATCACTAAATTGATGCGTGTACCTTAGGTGCATTACCCAATTGGAACTGGGCCACCCTGTCAGACCCTGTAACTCAGGGCATCGGTGAACCCAGGGCCTACCAGGGGCTGAAGCATGTATTATGCCACCCCTGACTGGCCATCTAAATCTGACACAACTGGCTGCACGATGGCTGGGGCAACGTGGCGTACTCGCCCGTTGCTGTAGGTATAGTATCCCTATATCTAAACTCAAAATGGACACCTGAGTTCCTATCAGTCACTCCTATGGCAGGCCTTAACAATCCTGAAGGCAGAGTGCGTGGAATCGTGTGAACTGGGCTCTGGCACGAGCCGAGCCCGGTTGCAGCTTGCGGAACCAAGACCCAATGGCTGTTCCATGATAACGCGTATCATATCGGTAACTTCGGTATAGCGTTATCAAGACATGTCGAGTAAGGTGTCATACGAATCGGGATGCTGCCCCCTCACCAATTCTGGCGACGAGGTTAGCATTCCGCCCTTCTAGAGGGACACGACATGTACGTAACTGTGAACCCCGGTTAAAGTTAGCCGAAGCCTCAGCTCCACAAAATGGATGCTGCCACCACAGACACGAGTCTGACCTCCTGCTGCTGGGAGTCCTTCCAGCGAGGAGAGCTTGGACAAAGGGTTTCCTGTCAAGGGCGGTGTTCGCACCGTCCCAGACAGGGTTTGTGTAATCTGGGTAGGTAGGGCTTTACACGAAGGTGACTGCGGAGTGGCACTACGGTGCTCACTACGCATCTGCCGGCTAGAACCAGTTCCAGGGGCACGCGGCCCCTGACCTGGGGAAAGTCCGGCAGGGGAGAGGGGTGTAACTACCCCCCTTCCTGGTCCCACCCCTAGGGCAGGACCTAGTCATGTACCCGCCCCTTTCTTTAGGATAAAGGCCGGAGCGGGGACCCTTCCAAATTAGATCATCTTTGAATCAAGAACTACTTTCTACGAAAGGACATTCGAGACTCTTCTCAAGATTTCTCCCTTGTGGCTAAGGAGTAGTCACCCTGCACCCGCAGGCACCATCTAAGAACTCTGCGGTTTGCTGCAAGTCCTTCCTCAGGAATCCGACGACCCAGCTCGACGAGAACCGGCTTCCCTGGCACCTCTGACCTCTACCCACGTCGTCAGCTCAGCTGAGATCTGTGGGTGCGACAAGACCTCGAGGGACCGGCCATCATCAAAACCTGCACGCTTTCTTAACCAGCACGACCACCGAAGGAATTCTCTGGTGAGTGCTCTGGGGTCCGAGAAGCCCCGACCCTGAGCAGCTCCAGCACCGAAGTGCAGCCTCCCAGCATCTCCACGATCTGCGTGGGGCCCTTCTGCCGCTGCTCAGCACGTTGTCCGATCACTAGCCGCTGGCTTGTGACCCTTTGACGACGAACGACAACCAACGCTGCTGGTCTGGTTGCTCCAGACTAGCCTTCTGCTCCTTTATACGAGAGGAGCACCCCGGACCCTCCTGGTCCACTCAAGATGCTATTTTAGGCCCACCACGTGGCCCTGAAATCTGCCAAGGCTTGTTGCCCCAATCCTGGGCCCAGCGACGCCGACAGCATCAATCTTCGTGGGACAGCTCGCACCTCCATCCCGGTCGCCGACAACGCCTCCTGGTCCGTGAGACTGCAGAGCCTAGCGTCGCCCACTCACCTAGTCGAGGTGACGGCCATCCAGGTGCCTTCCTGGTACCCTCTGACTACTGGCTAGTAGTACGAACTTGGTCCCCTCTGCTTTCAGGTATCAACGATCTCTGATCCAGGCTTGGATCACTACGAACTATTCATCACTGGTCGCCGGCCAGCAACTCCTTTTCTTCCGGCTCCTGGCTCGTCAGCGAAGACCCCCGATGCCTGTAAGACTTGTGCAGCCGCAGCCCTTGTGGTTAGGTAACTCCGACACTACGGTGTCTGCATAGGCTCCTTACTTAAGGGTCCTGAGTCCCTCGCTTCCGACTTGCCTTTTCGGGTCCGCCCGAGACCACTAGAACTTTCCGTGCCCTCGGGCACTTGTTTTAAACTGTGCACTTGAAGTGTTTTCTTAAGAGTTTTGCTCTGTGCTTAGTACCCTGTCCTCATAAAGAGTCCAGGGCTGTTGTGATTCTAATAAATACACTGTTTATTTTCATAACACTTGTGTGGTGTCCTTTCACTTGGGGTTCAAGGGGAATGTGATGGTATAACAGCTGGCTTAACACGCCCTCTAGAGTTTAGCCCGAAGACTGCTCGTATCCACGCTACTAGGATAGCTGGTCTAAGGTTGACTTACAACCAATCACCATAAGGGTCGTTTGGACCGATGCATAGTGGTCGCTAGAATAGTGAACGCTGCATATCGGGCCAACTTCTCACACATCGGTGGAGCTGTGTCAGTGGAGCTGTGTGGTGGCTGCATCGCTGGAGCTGTGTGATGGGTGCATCAGTGGAGCTGGGTAGGTGGAGCTGTGTGGTGGGTGGAGCTGTGTGGTGGGTGCCTCGGTGGAGCTGTATGGTTGGTGCCTCGCTGGAGCTGTGGGGTGGGTGCATCGGTGGAGCTGTGGGGTGGGTGCATCGATGGAGCTGTGTGGTGGGTGCATCGGTGGAAATGTGTGGTGGGGGCATCGGTGGAGCTGTGTGGTGAGTGCATCGGTGGAGCTGTGTGGTGAGTGCATCGGTGGAGATTAGTGGGTGCATTGGTGGAGCTGTGTGGTGGGTGCATCGGTGGAGCTGTGTGGTGGGTGCATCGGTGGAGCTGTGTCAGTGGAGCTGTGTGGTGGCTGCATCGCTGGAGCTGTGTGATGGGTGCATCGGTGGAGCTGTTTGGTGGGTGCATCGGTGGAGCTGTGTAGTGGGTGCCTCGGTGGAGCTGTGTGGTGGGTGCATCTGTGGAGCTGTGTGGTGGGTGCATCTGTGGAGCTGTGTGGTGGGTGCATCTGTGGAGCTGTGTGTTGGGTGCCTCGGTGGAGCGGTGTGGTGGGTGCCTCGGTGGAGCTGTGTGGTGGGTGCCTCTGTGGAGCTGTGTGGTGGGTGCATCTGTGGAGATGTGTGGTGGGCGCATCGGTGGAGATGTGTGGTGGGTGCCTCGGCGGAGCTGTGTGGTGGGTGCCTCGGTGGAGCTGTGTGGTGGGTGCCTCGGCGGAGCTGTGTAGTGGGTGCCTTGGCGGAGCTGTGTGGTGGGTGCCTCGGCGGAGCTGTGTGGTGGGTGCATCGGTGGAGCTGTGTGGTGGGTGCATCGGTGGAGCTGTGTGGTGGGTGCATCGGTGGAGCTGTGTGGTGGGTGCCTCGGTGGAGCTGTGTGGTGAGTGCCTCGGTGGAGCTGTGTGGTGAGTGCCTCGGTGGAGCTGAGTGGTGAGTGCCTCGGTGGAGCTGTGTGGTGGGTGCATCGGTGGAGCTGTGTGGTGGGTGCATTGGTGGAGCTTTGTAGGTGGAGCTATGTGGTGGGTGCATCGGTGGAGCTGGGTGGTGGATGCATCGGTGGAGCTGTGTAGGTGGAGCTGTATGGTGGGTGCCTCGTGGAGCTGTGTGGTGGGTGCATCTGTGGAGCTGTGTGGTGGGTGCATCTGTGGAGCTGTGTGGTGGGTGCATCTGTGGAGCTGTGTGGTGGGTGCATCTGTGGAGCTGTGTGGTGGGTGCATCGGTGGAGCTGTGTGGTGGGTGCATCGGTGGAGCTGTTTAGTGGGTGCATCGGTGGAGCCGTGTGGTGGGTGCATCGGTGGAGCTGTGTGGTGGGTGCATCGGTGGAGCTGTGTGGTGCGTGCATCGGTGGAGCTGTGCGGTGGGTGCATCGGTGGAGCTGTGTGGTGGGTGCCTCGGTGGAGCTGTGTGGTGAGTCCCTCGGTGGAGCTGTGTGGTGAGTGCCTCGGTGGAGCTGAGTGGTGAGTGCCTCGGTGGAGCTGTGTGGTGGGTGCATCGGTGGAGCTGCGTGGTGGGTGCATCTGTGGAGCTGTGTGGTGGGTGCATCGGTGGAGCTGTGTGGTGGGTGCATCGGTGGAGCTGTTTAGTGGGTGCATCGGTGGAGCCGTGTAGTGGGTGCATCGGTGGAGCTGTGTGGTGGGTGCATCGGTGGAGCTGTGTAGGTGGAGCTGTGTGGTGGGTGCCTTGGTGGAGCTGTATGGTGGCTGCCTCGGTGGAGCTGTGTGGTGGGTGCATCGGTGGAGCTGTGTGGTGGGTGCATCGGTGGAGATGTGTGGTGGGCGCATCGGTGGAGATGTGTGGTGGGCGCATCGGTGGAGCTGGGTGGTGGGTGCATCAGTAAAGCTGTGTCGGTTGAGCTGTGTGGTGGCTGCATCGGTGGAGCTGTGCGGTGGGTGCATCGGTGGAGCTGTGTGGTGGGTGCCTCGGTGGAGCTGGGTGGTGGGTGCCTGGGTGGAGCTGTGTAGGTGGAGCTGTGTGGTGGGTGCACCGGTGGAGCTGGGTGGTGGGTGCATCAGTGGAGCTGTGTTGTGGGTGCATCAGTGGAGCTGTGTGGTGGGTGCCTGGGTGGAGCTGTGTAGGTGGAGCTGTGTGGTGGGTGCATCGATGGAGCTGTGTGGTGGGTGCATTGGTGGTGGTGGGTGCATCTGTTGGGCTGTGTGGTGGGTGCATCAGTGGAGCTGTGTGGTGGGTGCATCGATGGAGCTGTGTGGTGAGTGCATCGGTGGAGCTTAGTGGGTGCATTGGTGGAGCTGTGTGGTGGGTGCATCGGTGGAGCTTAGTTGGTGCATCGGTGGAGCTGTGTGGTGGGTCCATCGGTGTAGCTGTGTGGTGGGTGCCTCGGCGGAGCTGTGTGGTGGGTGCCTCGGCGGAGCTGTGTAGTGGGTGCCTCGGCGGAGCTGTGTGGTGGGTGCCTCGGCGGAGCTGTGTGGTGGGTGCATCGGTGGAGCTGTGTGGTGGGTGCATTGGTGGAGCTGTGTGGTGGGTGCATCGGTGGAGCTGTGTGGTGGGTGCCTCGGTGGAGCTGTGTGGTGAGTGCCTCGGTGGAGCTGTGTGGTGAGTGCCTCGGTGGAGCTGAGTGGTGAGTGCCTCGGTGGAGCTGTGTGGTGGGTGCATCGGTGGAGCTGTGTGGTGGGTGTATTGGTGGAGCTTTGTAGGTGGAGCTATGTGGTGGGTGCATCGGTGGAGCTGGGTGGTGGATGCATCGGTGGAGCTGTGTAGGTGGAGCTGTATGGTGGGTGCCTCGGTGGAGCTTTGTGGTGGGTGCATCGGTGGAGCTGTGTGGTGGGTGCATCGGTGGAGCTGTGTGGTGGGGGCATCTGTGGAGCTGTGTGGTGGGTACATCGGTCGAGCTGTGTGGTGACTGCATCGGTGGAGCTTAGTGGGTGCATTGGTGGAGCTGTGTGGTGGGTGCATCGGTGGAGCTGTGTGGTGGGTGCTTCGGTGGAGCTGTGTTGTGGGTGCATCTGTGGAGCTGTGTGGTCGGTGCCTCTGTGGAGCTGTGTGATGGGCGATCTGTGGAGCTGTGTGGTGGGTGCCTCGGTGGAGCTGTCTGGTGGGTACATTGGTGGAGCTGTGTGGTGGGTGCATCGGTGGAGCTGTGTGGTGGGTGCATCGGTGGAGCTGTGCGGTGGGTGCGTCGGTGGAGCTGTGCGGTGGGTGCATCGGTGGAGCTGTGTGGTGGTTGCATCAGTGGAGCTGTGGGGTGGGTGCATCGGTGGAGCTGTGTCGGTGGAGCTGTGTGGTGGGTCCATCGGTGTAGCTGTGTGGTGGGTGCCTCGGCGGAGCTGTGTGGTGGGTGCCTCGGTGGAGCTGTGTGGTGGGTGCCTCGGCGGAGCTGTGTAGTGGGTGCCTCGGCGGAGCTGTGTGGTGGGTGCCTCGGCGGAGCTGTGTGGTGGGTGCATCGGTGGAGCTGTGTGGTGGGTGCTTCGGTGGAGCTGTGTTGTGGGTGCATCTGTGGAGCTGTGTGGTCGGTGCCTCTGTGGAGCTGTGTGATGGGCGCTCTGTGGAGCTGTGTGGTGGGTGCCTCGGTGGAGCTGTCTGGTGGGTACATTGGTGGAGCTGTGTGGTGGGTGCATCGGTGGAGCTGTGTGGTGGGTGCATCGGTGGAGCTGTGCGGTGGGTGCGTCGGTGGAGCTGTGCGGTGGGTGCATCGGTGGAGCTGTGTGGTGGTTGCATCAGTGGAGCTGTGGGGTGGGTGCATCGGTGGAGCTGTGTCGGTGGAGCTGTGTGGTGGGTCCATCGGTGTAGCTGTGTGGTGGGTGCCTCGGCGGAGCTGTGTGGTGGGTGCCTCGGTGGAGCTGTGTGGTGGGTGCCTCGGCGGAGCTGTGTAGTGGGTGCCTCGGCGGAGCTGTGTGGTGGGTGCCTCGGCGGAGCTGTGTGGTGGGTGCATCGGTGGAGCTGTGTGGTGGGTGCATCGGTGGAGCTGTGTGGTGGGTGCATCGGTGGAGCTGTGTGGTGGGTGCCTCGGTGGAGCTGTGTGGTGAGTGCCTCGGTGGAGCTGTGTGGTGAGTGCCTCGGTGGAGCTGAGTGGTGAGTGCCTCGGTGGAGCTGTGTGGTGGGTGCATCGGTGGAGCTGTGTGGTGGGTGCATTGGTGGAGCTTTGTAGGTGGAGCTATGTGGTGGGTGCATCGGTGGAGCTGGGTGGTGGATGCATCGGTGGAGCTGTGTAGGTGGAGCTGTATGGTGGGTGCCTCGGTGGAGCTGTGTGGTGGGTGCATCTGTGGAGCTGTGTGGTGGGTGCATCTGTGGAGCTGTGTGGTGGGTGCATCTGTGGAGCTGCGTGGTGGGTGCATCTGTGGAGCTGTGTGGTGGGTGCATCGGTGGAGCTGTGTGGTGGGTGCATCGGTGGAGCTGTTTAGTGGGTGCATCGGAGGAGCCGTGTGGTGGGTGCATCGGTGGAGCTGTGTGGTGGGTGCATCGGTGGAGCTGTGTAGGTGGAGCTGTGTGGTGGGTGCCTTGGTGGAGCTGTATGGTGGCTGCCTCGGTGGATCTGTGTGGTGGGTGCATCGGTGGAGCTGTGTGGTGGGTGCATCGGTGGAGATGTGTGGTGGGCGCATCGGTGGAGATGTGTGGTGGGCGCATCGGTGGAGCTGGGTGGTGGGTGCATCAGTAAAGCTGTGTCGGTTGAGCTGTGTGGTGGCTGCATCGGTGGAGCTGTGCGGTGGGTGCATCGGTGGAGCTGTGTGGTGGGTGCCTCGGTGGAGCTGGGTGGTGGGTGCCTGGGTGGAGCTGTGTAGGTGGAGCTGTGTGGTGGGTGCACCGGTGGAGCTGGGTGGTGGGTGCATCAGTGGAGCTGTGTTGTGGGTGCATCAGTGGAGCTGTGTGGTGGGTGCCTGGGTGGAGCTGTGTAGGTGGGTACATTGGTGGAGCTGTGTGGTGGGTGCATCGGTGGAGCTGTGTGGTGGGTGCATCGGTGGAGCTGTGCGGTGGGTGCGTCGGTGGAGCTGTGCGGTGGGTGCATCGGTGGAGCTGTGTGGTGGTTGCATCAGTGGAGCTGTGGGGTGGGTGCATCGGTGGAGCTGTGTCGGTGGAGCTGTGTGGTGGGTCCATCGGTGTAGCTGTGTGGTGGGTGCCTCGGCGGAGCTGTGTGGTGGGTGCCTCGGTGGAGCTGTGTGGTGGGTGCCTCGGCGGAGCTGTGTAGTGGGTGCCTCGGCGGAGCTGTGTGGTGGGTGCCTCGGCGGAGCTGTGTGGTGGGTGCATCGGTGGAGCTGTGTGGTGGGTGCTTCGGTGGAGCTGTGTTGTGGGTGCATCTGTGGAGCTGTGTGGTCGGTGCCTCTGTGGAGCTGTGTGATGGGCGCTCTGTGGAGCTGTGTGGTGGGTGCCTCGGTGGAGCTGTCTGGTGGGTACATTGGTGGAGCTGTGTGGTGGGTGCATCGGTGGAGCTGTGTGGTGGGTGCATCGGTGGAGCTGTGCGGTGGGTGCGTCGGTGGAGCTGTGCGGTGGGTGCATCGGTGGAGCTGTGTGGTGGTTGCATCAGTGGAGCTGTGGGGTGGGTGCATCGGTGGAGCTGTGTCGGTGGAGCTGTGTGGTGGGTCCATCGGTGTAGCTGTGTGGTGGGTGCCTCGGCGGAGCTGTGTGGTGGGTGCCTCGGTGGAGCTGTGTGGTGGGTGCCTCGGCGGAGCTGTGTAGTGGGTGCCTCGGCGGAGCTGTGTGGTGGGTGCCTCGGCGGAGCTGTGTGGTGGGTGCATCGGTGGAGCTGTGTGGTGGGTGCATCGGTGGAGCTGTGTGGTGGGTGCATCGGTGGAGCTGTGTGGTGGGTGCCTCGGTGGAGCTGTGTGGTGAGTGCCTCGGTGGAGCTGTGTGGTGAGTGCCTCGGTGGAGCTGAGTGGTGAGTGCCTCGGTGGAGCTGTGTGGTGGGTGCATCGGTGGAGCTGTGTGGTGGGTGCATTGGTGGAGCTTTGTAGGTGGAGCTATGTGGTGGGTGCATCGGTGGAGCTGGGTGGTGGATGCATCGGTGGAGCTGTGTAGGTGGAGCTGTATGGTGGGTGCCTCGGTGGAGCTGTGTGGTGGGTGCATCTGTGGAGCTGTGTGGTGGGTGCATCTGTGGAGCTGTGTGGTGGGTGCATCTGTGGAGCTGCGTGGTGGGTGCATCTGTGGAGCTGTGTGGTGGGTGCATCGGTGGAGCTGTGTGGTGGGTGCATCGGTGGAGCTGTTTAGTGGGTGCATCGGAGGAGCCGTGTGGTGGGTGCATCGGTGGAGCTGTGTGGTGGGTGCATCGGTGGAGCTGTGTAGGTGGAGCTGTGTGGTGGGTGCCTTGGTGGAGCTGTATGGTGGCTGCCTCGGTGGATCTGTGTGGTGGGTGCATCGGTGGAGCTGTGTGGTGGGTGCATCGGTGGAGATGTGTGGTGGGCGCATCGGTGGAGATGTGTGGTGGGCGCATCGGTGGAGCTGGGTGGTGGGTGCATCAGTAAAGCTGTGTCGGTTGAGCTGTGTGGTGGCTGCATCGGTGGAGCTGTGCGGTGGGTGCATCGGTGGAGCTGTGTGGTGGGTGCCTCGGTGGAGCTGGGTGGTGGGTGCCTGGGTGGAGCTGTGTAGGTGGAGCTGTGTGGTGGGTGCACCGGTGGAGCTGGGTGGTGGGTGCATCAGTGGAGCTGTGTTGTGGGTGCATCAGTGGAGCTGTGTGGTGGGTGCCTGGGTGGAGCTGTGTAGGTGGAGCTGTGTGGTGGGTGCCTCGATGGAGCTGTGTGGTGGGTGCATTGGTGGTGGTGGGTGCATCTGTTGGGCTGTGTGGTGGGTGCATCAGTGGAGCTGTCTGGTGGGTGCATCGATGGAGCTGTGTGGTGAGTGCATCGGTGGAGCTTAGTGGGTGCATTGGTGGAGCTGTGTGGTGGGTGCATCGGTGGAGCTTAGTTGGTGCATCGGTGGAGCTGTGTGGTGGGTCCATCGGTGTAGCTGTGTGGTGGGTGCCTCGGCGGAGCTGTGTGGTGGGTGCCTCGGTGGAGCTGTGTGGTGGGTGCCTCGGCGGAGCTGTGTAGTGTGTGCCTCGGCGGAGCTGTGTGGTGGGTGCCTCGGTGGAGCTGTGTGGTGGGTGCATCGGTGGAGCTGTGTGGTGGGTGCATTGGTGGAGCTGTGTGGTGGGTGCATCGGTGGAGCTGTGTGGTGGGTGCCTCGGTGGAGCTGTGTGGTGAGTGCCTCGGTGGAGCTGTGTGGTGAGTGCCTCGGTGGAGCTGAGTGGTGAGTGCCTCGGTGGAGCTGTGTGGTGGGTGCATCGGTGGAGCTGTGTGGTGGGTGCATTGGTGGAGCTTTGTAGGTGGAGCTATGTGGTGGGTGCATCGGTGGAGCTGGGTGGTGGATGCATCGGTGGAGCTGTGTAGGTGGAGCTGTATGGTGGGTGCCTCGGTGGAGCTGTGTGGTGGGTGCATCGGTGGAGCTGTGTGGTGGGTGCATCGGTGGAGCTGTGTGGTGGGGGCATCTGTGGAGCTGTGTGGTGGGTACATCGGTCGAGCTGTGTGGTGAGTGCATCGGTGGAGCTTAGTGGGTGCATTGGTGGAGCTGTGTGGTGGGTGCATCGGTGGAGCTGTGTGGTGGGTGCTTCGGTGGAGCTGTGTTGTGGGTGAATCTGTGGAGCTGTGTGGTCGGTGCCTCTGTGGAGCTGTGTGATGGGCGCTCTGTGGAGCTGTGTGGTGGGTGCCTCGGTGGAGCTGTCTGGTGGGTGCATTGGTGGAGCTGTGTGGTGGGTGCATCGGTGGAGCTGTGTGGTGGGTGCATCGGTGGAGCTGTGCGGTGGGTGCGTCGGTGGAGCTGTGCGGTGGGTGCATCGGTGGAGCTGTGTGGTGGTTGCATCAGTGGAGCTGTGGGGTGGGTGCATCGGTGGAGCTGTGTCGGTGGAGCTGTGTGGTGGGTGCATTGGTGGAGCTGTGTCGGTGGAGCTGTGTGGTGGTTGCATCAGTGGAGCTGTGTGGTGGGTGCATCTTTGGAGCTGTGAGGTGGGTGCCTCGGTGGAGCTGTGTGGTGGGTGCATCGGTGGAGCTGTGTGGTGGGTGCATCGGGGGAGCTGTGTGGTGGGTGCATCGGTGGAGCTGTATCGTGGGTGCCTCGGTGGAGCTGTATGGTGGGTGCCTTGGTGGAGCTGTGTTGTGGGTGCATCGGTGGAGCTGTGTGGTGGGTGCATTGCTTGACCTGTGTGGTGGGTGCATCTGTGAAGCTGTGTGGTGGGTGCATCGGTGGAGCTGTGTGGTGGCTGCCTCTGTGGAGCTGTGCGGTGGGTGCCTCTGTGGAGCTGTGTGGTAGTCGCCTCTGTGGAGCTGTGTGGTGGGTGCATTGGTGGAGCTGTGTGGTGGGTGCATCGGTTGAGCTGTGTGGTGGGTGCCTCTGTGGAGTTGTGTGGTGGGTGCATCGGTGGTGGTGGGTACATCTGTGGAGCTGTGTGGTGGGTGCATCCGTGGAGCTGTGTGGTGGGTGCATCTGTGGAGCTGTGTGGTGGGTGCATCTGTGGAGCTGTGTGGTGGGTGCATCTGTGGAGCTGTGTGGTGGGTGCATCGGTGGAGCTGTGTAGTGGGTGCATCTGTGGAGCTGTGTGGTGGGTGCATCAGTGGAGCTGTGTGGTGGGTGCCTTGGTGGAGCTGTATGGTGGCTGCCTCGGTGGAGCTGTGTGGTGGGTGCATCGGTGGAGCTGTGTGGTGGGTGCATCGGTGGAGATGTGTGGTGGGCGCATCGGTGGAGATGTGTGGTGGGCGCATCGGTGGAGCTGGGTGGTGGGTGCATCAGTAAAGCTGTGTCGGTTGAGCTGTGTGGTGGCTGCATCGGTGGAGCTGTGCGGTGGGTGCATCGGTGGAGCTGTGTGGTGGGTGCCTCGGTGGAGCTGGGTGGTGGGTGCCTGGGTGGAGCTGTGTAGGTGGAGCTGTGTGGTGGGTGCACCGGTGGAGCTGGGTGGTGGGTGCATCAGTGGAGCTGTGTTGTGGGTGCATCAGTGGAGCTGTGTGGTGGGTGCCTGGGTGGAGCTGTGTAGGTGGAGCTGTGTGGTGGGTGCCTCGATGGAGCTGTGTGGTGGGTGCATTGGTGGTGGTGGGTGCATCTGTTGGGCTGTGTGGTGGGTGCATCAGTGGAGCTGTCTGGTGGGTGCATCGATGGAGCTGTGTGGTGAGTGCATCGGTGGAGCTTAGTGGGTGCATTGGTGGAGCTGTGTGGTGGGTGCATCGGTGGAGCTTAGTTGGTGCATCGGTGGAGCTGTGTGGTGGGTCCATCGGTGTAGCTGTGTGGTGGGTGCCTCGGTGGAGCTGTGTGGTGGGTGCCTCGGTGGAGCTGTGTGGTGGGTGCCTCCGCGGAGCTGTGTAGTGGGTGCCTCGGCGGAGCTGTGTGGTGGGTGCCTCGGTGGAGCTGTGTGGTGGGTGCATCGGTGGAGCTGTGTGGTGGGTGCATTGGTGGAGCTGTGTGGTGGGTGCATCGGTGGAGCTGTGTGGTGGGTGCCTCGGTGGAGCTGTGTGGTGAGTGCCTCGGTGGAGCTGTGTGGTGAGTGCCTCGGTGGAGCTGAGTGGTGAGTGCCTCGGTGGAGCTGTGTGGTGGGTGCATCGGTGGAGCTGTGTGGTGGGTGCATTGGTGGAGCTTTGTAGGTGGAGCTATGTGGTGGGTGCATCGGTGGAGCTGGGTGGTGGATGCATCGGTGGAGCTGTGTAGGTGGAGCTGTATGGTGGGTGCCTCGGTGGAGCTGTGTGGTGGGTGCATCGGTGGAGCTGTGTGGTGGGTGCATCGGTGGAGCTGTGTGGTGGGGGCATCTGTGGAGCTGTGTGGTGGGTACATCGGTCGAGCTGTGTGGTGAGTGCATCGGTGGAGCTTAGTGGGTGCATTGGTGGAGCTGTGTGGTGGGTGCATCGGTGGAGCTGTGTGGTGGGTGCTTCGGTGGAGCTGTGTTGTGGGTGAATCTGTGGAGCTGTGTGGTCGGTGCCTCTGTGGAGCTGTGTGATGGGCGCTCTGTGGAGCTGTGTGGTGGGTGCCTCGGTGGAGCTGTCTGGTGGGTGCATTGGTGGAGCTGTGTGGTGGGTGCATCGGTGGAGCTGTGTGGTGGGTGCATCGGTGGAGCTGTGCGGTGGGTGCGTCGGTGGAGCTGTGCGGTGGGTGCATCGGTGGAGCTGTGTGGTGGTTGCATCAGTGGAGCTGTGGGGTGGGTGCATCGGTGGAGCTGTGTCGGTGGAGCTGTGTGGTGGGTGCATTGGTGGAGCTGTGTCGGTGGAGCTGTGTGGTGGTTGCATCAGTGGAGCTGTGTGGTGGGTGCATCTTTGGAGCTGTGAGGTGGGTGCCTCGGTGGAGCTGTGTGGTGGGTGCATCGGTGGAGCTGTGTGGTGGGTGCATCGGGGGAGCTGTGTGGTGGGTGCATCGGTGGAGCTGTATCGTGGGTGCCTCGGTGGAGCTGTATGGTGGGTGCCTTGGTGGAGCTGTGTTGTGGGTGCATCGGTGGAGCTGTGTGGTGGGTGCATTGCTTGACCTGTGTGGTGGGTGCATCTGTGAAGCTGTGTGGTGGGTGCATCGGTGGAGCTGTGTGGTGGCTGCCTCTGTGGAGCTGTGTGGTGGGTGCCTCTGTGGAGCTGTGTGGTAGTCGCCTCTGTGGAGCTGTGTGGTGGGTGCATTGGTGGAGCTGTGTGGTGGGTGCATCGGTTGAGCTGTGTGGTGGGTGCCTCTGTGGAGTTGTGTGGTGGGTGCATCGGTGGTGGTGGGTACATCTGTGGAGCTGTGTGGTGGGTGCATCCGTGGAGCTGTGTGGTGGGTGCATCTGTGGAGCTGTGTGGTGGGTGCATCTGTGGAGCTGTGTGGTGGGTGCATCTGTGGAGCTGTGTGGTGGGTGCATCGGTGGAGCTGTGTAGTGGGTGCATCTGTGGAGCTGTGTGGTGGGTGCATCAGTGGAGCTGTGTGGTGGGTGCATCGGTGGAGCTGTGTAGGTGGAGCTGTGTGGTATGTGGCACTTTTTATAAATCATCAGTAAAAGAGATCAATGAAATTCAACTAAAACCCATATATAGCTGAAGAGGAGAAAGCTCTAGTAACGGGATGCAGGATGAATGTATTCCTTTGAAGCAAATCGCCAGCATGTTAAAGGTGTAAAATAGCAATCAGCATAAAACGAAAATGCCAGCAAAAGACTTTATAAAATTCTGTGTGGCCCTGATAAAATAATTAGAGCGTTTAATTATATCATTACCAACAACGGTTATTGTTTCAAGAGCAGCGTGCGAGATGGTTAGGCTGCAATATAAACAATCCCTCGGCATTGCTGTGGTGGGAAGGGGGGGGCAGGGAGAGGCAAGAAGGGAAGAATAGGGGCCGGGAGCAGCAGCCTTTGATGTGTTGGCCGGCCGGCCCTGCAGTGAATAATTAAGGGAGGAGAAATGCCGGATGGGGGAGGCTTGAGATGCCTGAGGAGGCTGGTGGCTTTGATGTGCATGTGCTTCGGGCACTGCAGCAAATCGCCGAGTTAGGTAAACTCTGTTTAAGCTGCAATATAGCTCACCAGCTATGCGCATGTGCATCAGCAGGTGAGCCCTAAAAAGG